>NC_061113.1:109296491-109537743 GCF_002878395.1 Capsicum annuum | reverse complement strand
ACCACCACCAATACCAACACTACCACCACCACCAATACCAACACCACCAATGCCAGTACTACTACTAATAATACCAACACCGCTACCAATACCAATACTATCAACACCAACACCACTAACCAACAATATGAATAAAATCAATAAAACTAAAAAAATAACAAAACCAACAACAAACAAACAACACTAATAGTGCCAACACTAACATCAACAACCACCAACAACACTACAAACACCATCCAATAACACCATAGCAGTCAATTGAATACTATGACAAAAACTAGGGATTTCTCGGGTTCTTGCTATATTTTTAGCATTAAAAATCAAAATTGTCAACACATTGTTGAAGAAAATACAACTAAAAATCTTATTTTTCATCATTAACTAAGAAATGCTAATTTTTAGAAAAAATAACAAAGATAGAAGTCTTTTTGAACTTTGTTACCTACAAAGAGAGAGAAAATGATGGATATAAGCAAGAAGAAAGTCAAAAACAATAACTATGTGATCGAAAATGGCTAGAAAATTGATTTATTGTGAAAGGTTGAGCAATATGTTGAGTAGTTGTTGTTTGTATTATTCAGAGAGAAAGAGAAGAAAAAGAACTCAAGATTTGAAATGATGAAATATTTTTTCTGCAAATAAATGATTTGTATAGGTTGATTTGTACTTTGAAAAAGAATGAAAAGTTTTGAAAATGTTAATTCGGATGGAACTGATCTTAATTAATTTTTTAAAAGAGATAAATTTTAACAGTTTCATGATAAATTAAATTAATTTAACTAAAATTAGTTTCAGTTATTAAGTTTAATTAAAAATTTAATGAATTTAATATTAACTTAATAATAATTTAATATGAATCACTTCAACTCGAATTGATCAATTTATTACACTAGTAAGGGCAAACACAATAGTTGATCATGTAATTGAAATGAGATCCATTAAAATTGAAGTTAAAGTTATGAACTCACCCTTAATTCTAGATGAATCAATTTATATATTTTAAATAATGAATTGACATGAATCATTTCAACTCAAATTGATCAATTGATGACTCTGGTCAAGACAACACCATAGTAGATCATGTAATTGCAATGAGATCAATTAAAATTGTAGTTAAACTTATGAACTCATACTTAATTCTAGCTAAATCAACTTAGATATTTCAAATAATGGCTTGATATAAATCATTTCAACTCAAATTGATCAATTGATGACTTTGGTCAAGTCGAACAGAATAGTTGATCAAGTAATTGCAATGAGTTCAACGAACACAATAGTTGATCAAGTAATTCTAATGAGATAAATTGAAATTATAATTGAACTTGTGAACTCATCCTTAATTCTAGCTAAATCAATTTAGATATTTCAAATAATGGCTTGATATGAATCATTTCAACTCAAATTAATCGATTGATGACTTTGGTCAAGATGAACATAATAGTTGATCATGTAATTGCAATGAGATCAATTCAAATTAAAGTTGAACTTATGAACTTATTCTTAATTCTAGATTAATAAATATAGATATTTCAAATAATGTCTTGATATGAATCATTTCAACTCAAATTGATCAATTGATAACTTTGGTCAGGACGAATACAATAGTTGATCAAGTAATTGCAATGAGATTAATTGAAATTGTAATTGAACTTATGAAATCATCCTCAATTATAGAAAAGTAAATTTAGATATTTCAAATAATAGATTGATGTGAATCATTTCAACTCAAATTGATCAATTGATGACTCTGGTCAGGACGAACACAATGGTTGATCATGCAATTGCAATGACATCAATTGAAATTGTAGTTAAACTTATGAACTCATACTTAATTCTAGCTAAATAAATTTAAATATTTCAAATAATGGCTTGATATGAATCATTTAAATTTAAATTGATTAATTGACCACTCTAATTTGGACGAACACAATAGTTGATCAAGTAATTGTAATGAGATCAATTGAAATTGTAATTGAAACTATAAATTCTTCTTAATTCTAGATAAATCAATTTAGATATTTAAAATAATGGCTTGATATGTATCATTTCAACTCAAATTAATCAACTGATGACTCTGGTTAAGACGAACACAATAGTTGATCATATAATTGCAATGATATCATTTAAAATTGTGATTGAACCTATGAACTCATCCTTTATTCTAGCTAAATAAATTTTGATATTTCAAATAATGTTTGGATTTGAATAAATAGAGGGATAACCTGCTGTAACATATGACACATCTGTTGAAAATTATCAAACAATTATAGACATCAATTAAAATAGATGTTCAACCTATTACAATAAATTACTTATTTTTTTGAAATTATCAAATAGATAATGATATCTATTGCAACATATGACTTAACTGTTAGAAATTATCAAATAGATGTTGTCATCTGTTACGACAGATGACTAATCTATTGGAAATTTTAAAACAGATGTAGACATCTATGGCAACATATGACTTATCTATTTTAAGATATGTCTTTATGTTTAAGCAATTTTCTATCTAAAATAAAAAAGAAAAAAATACTAAGGCGGTCAAAAATTTTGTTGGATAAAAAAAAATCTCCTTCTTGTGTTGTCTTATCTTGTCTTTTCAATGTCGCTGTCACCGTCTCCTCCTTATCCTCAAATCCATTCACCACCATAAATTATTAATTAATAGTTAAATCCATCTCTAGAATTCTCTCTTCTTCAATCATAAAATAATTTATCTCTGTTCTTTCTTTTTCTCTCCTCTTTAGGATAATTCTAACCATCTCCTTTTTTTTTTGTTTCTTTTCTCTCCTCTTTTGCCTGAGAATCCTTTCATATCTCAACCAATCTATATCTTTTCTCATCTGAAATTCGTGTTTTGATCCCTTTGTTTTTGACATGGAAGTTATGGTTTCACTATTAGATCTGCGCTCTCTACTATTATTCTTGCCTTCTCGTCTTTTTCTTTGCCTGTTTCATTAAATTTTTTATATTTTTTATGATGAAAATTGAAATTGTGTATATCATATTTTTACATTGGTTATTTAAATTAGTTGTTTACATTTTTTGTCTTTATTTATTTACCCATTATTCATATCATATTTATTAAGAAAATTGAAGAAAAAATATTTTTTAAGTCTTGAATGAACGAACTATTGTTTTCATTAGATAATAAAAAAAGTCTTCTGTTGGAAGAAATTAAAAAGCCTTGTTGTTAGTATCGATTGTTTTGTTTGTTTCTTTATTGTTGATGCTATTGTTGATGCTATTGTTGTTGGTGGTGGTGTTGATGTTGCAACAAGTGGAACATATGATGGAATATATTAAAATATTTCCAAAAGATTGCTCATCTATTGCAACCGATGAATCAACTATTAGAATAAATTAAAATAGCTCTTCCAACAAATGACCCATTTGTTACAACAGACGGAGCACATGTTGGATGAAATCAGGCCAATAGGAAGATTGATTTGATTTCTTCCAACAGATGACCCATCTGTTGTAAATGCTGCGTCATATGTTGGAATTCTTCTTGTAATATGTTGTATTTATTGAATTTTATGTTACTCTTTTTAAAAATTATGCAGACATCAATTATAATTTTTTTATTTTTCTCTTATTTGTAGATAAAATATATTTCCTAAAAGAAATGGAAGTGAAAGTGGATTAACTTTTGCCCAACCAACTAAAAGGCTAGATTAAAAATAGGTTTGGAGGAATAAGCTAATTACACATGGAACCACTTCATATGTGGGAGGAATGTATTACTGATCATGTTATCATGAAAATACACGTAGAGTACATTGATTTTGTGAATGTTGTTTTTTACCGATTAGGAATTGATCATTCAAACACGATATTGCATTTTACAGTTAAGTTTGATAGGTTCGAACCAATAAGTCCAGGGACCAAGTAGGTGGTGTCGATACCCTGTTACAGTTTAATGATGACTTTGCTAATGTTTATGTGTTAAGTTTGGAGAAGAGATCAAGTTTTTGGTGGCAGTGTAAGATTAAATAGTGATTGGACTTATTTTAAGAGTTCAATGGACTTTTGAAAGGCCTCCAATTCCTCGCACTACTGTAAATAAGAATGGAATCAATATGGTTATTGCCCTAGTCAAAATTTATATGGTTGGGTTGCTCGGGGTGATACTATGCAACAGAAGGTGCTTGAAATAATATCTAAAAAGTAGGTACTGAAGACGATATATCAACTCAGACCTTATTAAAGAGGACATATAGGGTAGAAAGGAACGTGTAGCGAATCTAGACAATGAAATTCATATGAAAAATGAAAAACTGAATGAACTGAAAAAATGAAAGTGTATCCAAAAATGAAAATCCATCACTCATTGTTGAAAAGAAAAATGGTGTAATGGACTGGATCTGTGCACTTTTCTAGGTAACTGCGACTAGTTAGCATGGTCGAAATTATCACCTCCAAAGTAAGGAACAAAAATCAAAGGAAGAAGCTTTGTGAGCACTGAGGGTTGTAAAGATGTACAGTCAAGAATAAAACTTAAATTAAGAACTTCTAAAGTAAAAATAAGGGATCAGGCCGAGATGGCAATTTCTGAAGTTAAACTTGCATCCTAGGCCTTCTGGTTGTGGTTCTGGTCAGGTCAATTGTAGTGCAAACAAAAAGACATGGGATTTCTGCCCAAATTCATACCTTTTTGTTTCCACTGCGATTGACCTGACCATAACTATAAACAGAAAGCATGGGAAACAAGTTATACTTTAGAAATTGATTCCTTGGCTTCCCTTATTTTAACTTCAGTAGTTCTTAGTTTAAGTTTCATTCTTGACTGGACATCTTTCCAACCGCTGGTGCTCTCAAAGCTGCTTCCTTGGAGTTTTGTTCCTTTCTTTGGAGGTGATTATTTAGGCTACGCTAACTAGTCGCAGTTACATAATAGAGTGTCTAGCTTTAGTCCACTTTACCATTTTTCTTTTCAACAACGACTGATGAATTTTTATTTTTGGATACACTTTCATATTTGCAGATCATTTAGATTTTACATCTTTCAGGTTAATTTCATTGGCTAGATTGGCTAGAAGTTCCTTGCTTGCTACCCTGTATTTCTTCTTTAATAAGGTTTGAGAGGATATAGTCTTTAGCACTCCCCTTTCCTGTGCAGGTAGAGGATATAGTCTTTAGTAACTCCCCTTTCCTGTGTAGGTATTCTCTGATAGCACGTTCTGCAGTATAATTATCTCCCCGAACAACTCACCCATATAAATTTGGACCAATGAAATTTTTATTGGTTTTCCATTCTTATTTGCTGCACTGGGAGGCTTCAAAGGTCATCTCAAACTCCATTACACCATTAAAACTTTTCCAATCACTATAAAATCTCTACACTACCATCAAATATTGATCCCTTCTCTAAACTTGATGCATAACCATGAGTAAAATCATCATTAAACTGTAACAGGGTATCAACACTACTTTCTTGGACCCTTCGGCCTTATCAATTCACACCTATCAAACTTAACTATAAAATGTAGGATCTTTTTTGAAGTATCAATGTCTAATCGATAAAAAGCTACATCACAAAATCATTGTACTTTATGTGTGTTGTCACGATAACCTGATTAGTAATGCATAACTCCCATGCATGAAAGTGGATCCATCCACCTGCACACACTTTATTCTTCCTACCTAATCAATGTCAAGTATATTTTAATCTTCAGTTCACATCGTGAAGTAGTGTATAAAACTATGAAGGCTCAAAGGGTAACCATCTTCAAAACCTTTCTTCTTAATGTTCTAGGAGGAGTAACAAAAATCTTAAAAACTAAAAACCTCATGGAGAAAAACCCTTGCAGCTACTGGATTAAGTTCTTCCAACAGATGTGATTACCCATCTATTGCAACAAATAGGAAATCTATTGGACTACATGTTCGTCAAGAATAAGTGTTCCGTATGTAATGCACCTCGATCGTTATAATAGTAAACTTGTGTTGTTGTTTGTTATGGACATTGATAATTTAAACTCATTGTTGGGGATGTAAATTTTATTATTTATTATATAGAATATATTTTTATTAACTTGTGCATCAATATAAAGAGGTAAGGTAATAGAAACTAAATACCATAGACTACAAAAAATATTTTTAGCAGATTACCCATCTATTGCAACAGATGTACATTTGCTGAAAGAACACAATTCAATTCATCAATGTGGATTGTGTTCAACACAGATAATCAATATATTGTAACAGATGGGTAATATATTAGAAAAACATAAAAATATTGCTACTGGAGTGTCTTCTTCCAACAGATGGCACATTTATTTTGACAGATCTGCTGGAAGAATACAATATAGTTCTTGCCATTGGTTTATGTTGTTCGAACAATTGATAAATTTGTTTCAACAGATGGTCTATCTATTGAAAAAACTGACTAAAACTATTATTAATAAAAAATAATTATTAAAAAGATGAAATGTCATGACTTTTTGATTATTTAATAAACAAAAATGATTCCTAAATAAATAATAAGGAAATAAATGATAAACACTATTTAAAATCGTAAAAAATAGTTATTTAAATTTTAATAACTAATGTTAATATTAAATAGGTAAAAATTCATGACTTTTCACCTTTTTTACTTTTAAATCTATTTTTTTAATTTAAATAATCAAAAAGTCTCTAGTTTGAATTAATTAAGGGATACAATCATTAAAAAAGAGGTGAACAGTCGTGATTTTTTTTTTCTAACACGTTTAAAACAGTTGATGAATTAAATTCTCCATCTGTTACAACTGATGAATCAACTGTTGAAAGAAATCAAAATAGCTCTTGTAATAGATGGTCCATCTATCTTCTAACAGATGACCCATATGTTACAACAGATGGGTCATCTGTGCACAGATGGTTAATCTATTGCGATAGATGGGTTATCTGTTGCAACAGATAGACCATCTATTGTAACAACTCCATAAAAATAATTATTATTAAAAGAACTGGATATTGAAAAGGTTAAAAGTCTGTGATTATTTAATAAGAAAAAAGTTATTTAATTTTAAGAAATAATTAATATTAAAAAGCTGAAAAGTCATGACTTTTCAGAATAATCAAAAAGTCACTAGTTTGATTTAATTAAGTCATGACTTTTCAAAGTAATCAAGATATCATTAGTTTGACTTAATTAAGGCATGTAATTAATAAAATTGATGTGAACAGTCATGATTTTTTGCCTAAACATTCAAATTCAATCTTCTATAAATAGGTCCCTCCTTACTTGATCATTCCAGTCCACTTTATTTATTTCTTGCATCTTGTCTTTCATATTACATCTTCAACCACTTCTATTTAAAGAGCTTATTCCTTTTTTGTTGGGGTAAGTTTTTTTTTTTTGTAAATCTACCAGTTGGTAGTATACGTTATATTACATATGGAGTCTTTTTATTTCTTTAGTGTTTTACATTTTTTGTTAATTTATGTGTGATCTTGATATGGCTGATCCAGTTTGGGATATGTCGATTCTGTGGGACACCTGTGGTAACTTCAAAGGCAGGTTAACAAACTCCAATGAGAGTTGGGAGCCATGAGAGCGAGGATGCTTCGTTAGATTCACTAGCTGAGAAGGGCCCTGCTACTGTCGGTTGACGATTGACCTATAGATAATAATAATAATAATAATATTTTTTCATTCAGCATACGTATTTTTTTGTATTTATATCAAATCTACCTAAGAACTAATGTATTTTGTTCTGTTTAATGAAAAAATTTATGTTTGGTGGACTTTTACTTTATTTCCTATTTAATTTTCATTCTGTCTATTTCTTTTTCTTAACATGTCAAAGTTTGGAGGTAAGGATTGAGAATTTGGAATAATTGAATCCAGTAGCAATAGCAAGATTGTTGAGTTCTTCCAACTTATGGACCATTTGTTGAAATAGATTGGTTATCTATTAGAATAATATAAACTAGTGGCAAGAACTGTATTGTTTTGTTCCAATAGATGGCCAATCTATTGGAACTGATTGGTCATTTGTTAGATGAACACAATTTAGTTTGATGATCTGTATTGTGTTCTTCCAATAGATTTGTTGTAATAGATGATCCATATGTTTAAAGAACACACTCAAGCTCTTTCAACATATGGGAAAATAGATGGTCCATATGTTGAAAGAACACATTCAAATTATGATCCAAGCATATAGTTCTTTGTGTCCAACATTGTTACATATAGAGCACTTGCTTTTTTTTTTTTGTTATAGAAATAATTCTCTGACTTTATGCCTTCTATTATGTCTCCTTTTTCCTGGTTTGATAGTTCTTGGATCAATCTATGAAGAAGGTATTAGTCTCTCCAAAATCTCTACAGAAACAACCAAAGATTCTTTAGAAGACACCAAATTAATATTCTCACTATATGCCATTATATATCTTTACACCGAATAATATGAAGAAGAGTACTCGTAAATTTGAACTCCATATTGTGTGCTATATTGGGCTTGAAGCGTTGCCATAGCATATACATAGGGTATTTTTCCAAGTCAAAAACTCCACATGTACAAGATCTTATTTGAAGATTGATCATTGCAACATCACCATGATTGTCGATACTGAACTTATAATTTGCTATTTGATGAGAAAATAACCTATTCTCCAAACTGATATTCATTGATATTTGTTTTTTCCTTCTAGAACAAATCTGTTTCTTGCATTCTCAAATTGGATACTCCTTTCATGAAATAATTTGGCATACTTCTTGTTTATTTCATCAAATAGCACTACTATGGGAAATTCTCTTTCAACACCAAATATTGAATTCATTGATCAACTATGTTTTACATTATAATATTATACATATACAAAAAAATCATTTAGTACGACATCATACAGTATTACTAACTTGTAACTCAAATACGAAATTAAATTTATAACAATATACCTATTTATCAAACAAAATGCCTAGCTGCATCTCTTGAAACTGACATGTTCGAGAAGTTGTACTGCTTTGGGTGACATATCCCTTATTTTATTGAAATGGTCAAAAAAATCAGATATAATATATGCTTTAGCTGCTCTATAAAAAAGAGACATGACCCTTTTATTGTGAAAATTGTTTCAAATATTTTCTCCAAGATGCCTCATGCAAAAACCAAAGTGAGCTGAAGTGTTGAAAATTTAATCCATCTTTGGGATACTTGGATTTCTATTCAAAATAATAAACAAATCTTTGGTATCTTTGATACAACTTTGCATTTGTTCAAGAAAATATCCATACAAGGCATCATATTTCTTGTCCACTACACAAAAAGCGACAGGAAAGATGTGACTCTCCGCATCATATGCCATCGTCAATAGCATAACGCCTCCATTCTTTCTCCTCAAGAAAGTCCTATCTATGTCTATGAATTTTCTCAACTATTGAAAACCAAGAATCCAAGCACCATAAGATACAAAAATAGTACTTGAACCCTCCATTTTCATCAATATGTAATGCCGTCTTACTTTCAGAATTTGTGGACTCAAGCATGTAACGGTAGGCATCAAGGACTACATAACCATGCTCATGTGTCCCCCTAACCAAGTCCTTGAAAATTCTCATGGTATTATATATCTTCCAATAACTGACCGTAACACCCAATTCTGTAAGGAGTTATTAGCCATATCACTTGTAGAAGGGCCTTTGCCATTAGGGAATCTATTTTGGAAATATTGACCGAGGATCTTTGCCATGGCATGAGGATTATGCCTCATAATATGATTCGAACCATATGTGTGATACTTTTCATAAACATTAAAGATGAATCTATCAGAAATTAAGTATTTCACAGCCGTCAACCACCACTTGCAGTTCAAATTAGTACACCTAAAAGAAAAGACCTTGCTTGAATTAATCACCTTCGTTAGTCTAAAATATTTTTTCAAGAAAGCAATAAACAAAGAAGTAGATAGTTCTATCTTATTCTTGAATAACATTTTCTTATAAAAACTAATCTCATCATCTTGACGATTACCTAGCAATGTTAATTCAGAAGAACTGGCTACCGTATTTCTTGCAACAACAAACGTAGGTGTTTGATCATTAGCTAAAATATTCATGTCTAGATCATCTAACTTATAATCAAACATGCCTTATTGTTGTTCTTCTTCTTTATTATGGTTCTCATTCTCTCTTATATTTTTAACCATGTACACCCTTAACATTTTCCTAGCTAATCAGTCAGACAAGCATCCAATTAAACCTGATCAGTTATCTTGAAAGGTTGTACCCTCTAATTTTCAAAAAAGTTGCGCATGTAGCTAATGACGAGTTATTCCAATTGACAATTTAGTCTACAATAGATGACGATTAAGTTTACAAAATAATCATACGAAATATCACTTTGGCCTTTCATAGCTATTATCTCTAGCATTTCACCCTCCTTTCACCACGATACATATCAATTGCACTTCTTGGTCCATTCACCATGACAATCCACCCTTATTGTTGTTGATCCCTCCATTAGTGGTACCTAAATAAAGGCATTTGTTAAAAAATTTAATAATGACATGATAATAAAGTTAATAGTGATTTTATATTACTATAACATGAACCTCAATAGATGAGTAATCTGTTGCAACCAATGAATAATATTTTACAATAAGTCAGTAATCTATTGCAACAGATGACTAGCTTGTTGGGATTGATGTTATAGTAATATATAACTTGAAGCTGATTCCAACAGATGAGTCATCTGTTGGAATATGTGAATCATCTGTTGCAACAAATTATCCATCTATTGCAATAGATGATGCATCCGTTGTGATAGATATTATAGTACTAAAGAACTGTCAAAGTTGATTCCAACTGATGAGTGATATGTTACAATAAATAACTAACTTGTTGCAACAGATGACTCACCAGTTGTAATAGATGGCTCATGTTTTATAGTTCTATAAAATGAACACCAACAGGCGAGTCATCTGTTGCAATAGATAACTCACCTATTGTAATAAACGATGCATCTGTTGGAATCAACTTGAGGTTCTGCTACAACAAATGAGTAATATGTTTCAATAGATGAATCCTCTATTGCAATAGATAACTAGTATGTTGCAACAGATGACCTATCTGTTCGATTCATGTTAAAACACTCTAGAACCATAAACATAAATCCAACATATAAGTCTTGTATTGTAATAGATGAGTCATTTGTTGAAATAGATGACTCTTATGTTAGATTAATATTCGAGTTCTATCCATTGTTGAAAAAACAACAATAGCAGTGTACGTAATTGACAAATTCAACTAAAAATCATAATTTTACTTACCAAAGCCATCTATGAAGTAATGTTAAAGAGATGTACAAAATAAAATTTGACCTAAAAAATTGATCAAATAGCAACAGTAGCAGTAACAACAGCAAAAATGGTCGAAAACAAGAAAATTATGATGATAATGAAGAAAAAGATGATGATAATTGTAACGCCCTGAGTATGGTACCTTGAATGCTACATGGTGCTCATAATCCTGAAGGACCATAAGCTAACCCTTGACTAATATCTGTAACTGAGCACTTAATAATACACTGTAAAAAAATGCAAAAAACTAATAGAAAACTTGCCATAAGATTCAAACATCTGAAATATAACTAAAAACTGAATACTAATACAATTGTTTGAATATCTAGTCTGAAAAACTCTAGTCTGAAAGCCTTTAACTGTCTGAATAAGGAATTAAATGGGAAAATCCCTCAACTAACTCATCTACTAAAAACACTGAATCTAATTCAATAAAGAGAAATAAGAACCATCCCCGAATGATGAGGACTCTCTGCTATCTACTGCTACTGGCTAAATCTGGACTACTAAGGGTGCTTTGGAGCTCATACTTCTAAACCTATGGTATAAAACACCATAGCATAGAAAAGTATGCGTTAATACGTGAGAATGTACTAGTATGCTAGATGAGGTAAGGCTAAATGCAAAGACTTATATGCATGAACTATAGCTAATTGAATAACATGAGTATACTGAATGAGGAATTACAATCATGAATGCATGAACTATAACTGAAATTGTAGTAATATTGAATACTAAGTTCAACTAACTAGATTACTGATGTTGAATTCTAAATACTAATTTACTGACATTTGAGTTTAATAACACTGGGATACTGAATAACTGGGTTTACTGATATTAATCTTAGAGTTTTTCTAATATTGATTAACTATATTTGAGATCATTCCTATCTAGCGGGTGATCTCTAAATCTACTGATACTGATTCTGATTGATTGTACCTGAGATCAGTCCTATCTAGCGGGTGATCACTAAATCTTTGGATGATGAAAATGATTGACAGTATTTAAGGCCAGTCCTATCTAGCGGGTGATCTCTAAATTCTATGAAACTATCTAAGTTCCTTAATGAGCTGAGTGACTGTATCTAATAGTCCTGATTTCTGTAATACTGCATTGAGTTCTATTACGAAGACTGAATCTGAAACTGAGACTGTGGGAGGTAGTCTTCTAACTGACATGCCCAAATCTGAACTAGTGGGGTCAAAATTATAACCCTAGCTGGAAGGGTATCATTACCATGCCACAGGTAAAGACAACTACTATAGAGTCAGTCCTAATCTAGTGGGTGACCCCTGAGATCAGTCCTGTACTGGTGGGTTATCCTCGAGTATGTCAGTCCTATCTAACAGGTGACATCTCATGCCTATACTGGCTATGCAGTTCTGGAACTTAGGAATTGATTCTAGGGATCTCAATCCTATCTAGCGGGTGAGCCCCCATCCCTAGGCTCACTCGGTGTTGAATCTTATTCCCGACTGAAAGACACTAAACTGATTTCCTAGTTCATACTAGGCTTGACTGAACTGTTATTGATCGTACTAATTAACTAAACTGAAATGTTCTCACTGAGTTTCGTTGACTGATAGAATACTACTGAATTCTGTTATCTGACTGAATGTTATTGAGTTTTGGACTGAATGCTTGAATACTACTGAGGTCTGAACTGAATACTGAACTGGAATAGACTGATACTGAGATTACTGAGTCTCTCTAAGTTCTGTAACTGACTGAGTTCTACTAATTATGGCACGACTGAGATTATCTTGAATACTGAGACTGGCTCTAAAAAATTCGCTAAATTGTTGGGTATTAAATACCCCAGGACTCGATAACATAAATAAATAAGGCATGACAATTCTTGAATAGCATAACAATAGTCTATCATTCACAATAAAATCAAGGAGGCATCTCTTCAAGCACTTGAAAGTCTTAAACATGTAAACATATAGGGATGCATACCAATGTCTTATAATTCATTCATTAAGGAATGCACGTAAATGGGAGTGCATGCAACATATCATAATTCATTCACTAAGGACTTTCAACAAACACTTAGCATGCATTAACTTATACATAATTAGGGATTTCATGCCAACACGCTATAATGACTTTATTTCCTTCACATAAGCATTTTATCAAACATATGGGGAGCATACTTTGGTTATACAACAATCAATACATCCAATTAACATGGCTACATCAATAAACTTGCATCTTAAATGGGTTTATCATGAACATTATGCAAACATCACATGCTAGGACTAAATCATGAAACTTGTAATCTAGAACATGAATCACAACTTAGCAATAACATAAACATGAACTTCAAGTCATATAAATCATGAAAAATCATAAATATTCAATCTTTATAATTTGAAAAGGGTTCTTGAACTTCTTGAGTGGAAGGGACCCAAGAATCAATATCTAACATACCTTAGTTCTTGATTTTAGGAAGATTGGCATAGAGACTCTTGAATTTGGATCTTCAATTGAAAAACCCTAACTTGTTCTTGAGAAAAATTCAGAAAACAGAGTATATTTTTGAAAAAAATAGCGCTGAATCTCGTGTTATAGGGTTATATAGGGGTGGGAAATTGACCCAAATACCCTTTGGAGTGGATTTTAAAAAGCTAAAAATTGGGCACCGACGCGGTTATTGACGCGATGCTTTGATGGTATTGACACAATAGTCGACACACTTTTCCATGATCGTGCCAAGCCTCAGTACTTTTGACAGGCAAATCCTAGACAATATTAACCAAGCGATAGGTGACGCGGCGTGCTTGGATCGCATTGGCCCACTGTTTTGGGATATCAAACGTGGTCTAAACGCGGTCCGAAAGATTCAAAACTCGTCTGGGAACACCAACTGACATAGCTGATCATGAATCAACTTAAAGATCGACATTTAAGGGTTGTATGGGTCGATAAATAAGATGGCCAACTTATGATGGCTAAAAAGATTCTAAGTATAAACACTTAACTGAAGTTTCGAAGTCCGGGACCTCTTTTTAAGCTTTAACGGACTGAGTAAAGCTTGAAATTTTGCAGAGTCTTACAATAATAAAGTAGAAAATGATGAATAAAGCAGCAACAACAATGAACAATAAAAAATGCAAAGAGAGAAAAAATAACAATAAATTAGAAGAGAGAGAAACGTGCATCGCCCCCCCCCCTCCCGTTTCTAGTTATATTAGGTTTTACATTTGAATCAAAGTGTAAATTAAAAAACTTGAGGGCTATTCTCAAAATTTTACGTCTTTCTTAATCCATAATAAAGTAATTGTCACCTATACTCAATTATTAAAACTTGAGTAACCTACACCTCATTTTAAAATGTTTTTGTCAGTTTTAACAAAATTGCCGATGTTTCTCCTTTAGTATTATCTATTGATTTGTTTTTTTTAATTCTTCATTAGATCTAATTTACTATGGAGTTGTCTTGAGTATGAATATTTTAGATACCGTACGAGATATCGTCAAATTGGCATTTTTTTGGTAAAGAGAATTACATTGCACAGAAAAACATAAAAGTTTGTTACATACATCCAGATTTCTGTTAGTTCGGTTCCAAAAAGGAGTTTGAAATGTGTTCAAATGGGGCACCATTATACAAATTAATCTGCCTTTCAAAATAAGTTTCAACTATGTCAAATTCGTATTTTCAATAAATGATTATATCATCTTATCTTAAAAGTTTTGTAATTTATATTTATTTTTCTCGTATTTTCAATAAATGATTATATCATCTTATCTTAAAAGTTTTGTAATTTATATTTATTTTTCTCTCACTTATTTTTCATTAATTAAATTAATACGGTATTATTTTTAATATGACTCAAAATAAGTCAGTGGGATATTTGTTGCAACGAACATAGCAAAGGAAAACAAATCAAAATATGGAACAATGTTGTAGAGTAATGAAAGAAGTGATATGGGTTGAAAAAATAGTGGCAAGAGAATTTTTTTTGCTGAATCTGAATTTTGAATCAGTTTCAAGAAGCTCAATAAGGTAAACCCAATTTAGTTGGGCATCTTTGCCAAATCCAATTTCTTAGACCTTGTAAGCTAAAACAAATTAATTAATGAAGAATAATGTGGGAGGAAAATATAATTAAAATCACGAAACTGTTAAATAAGATAATATGAACAGTTTCAGAAAGTGCAAATCTGAATATATCTCATAATATATTTAAGATATTTATACTCAGAACAACACCATACTAAATTAGATTAATGAAGAACAACAAGAAAAATAAACAAATTAAATAACAAAAAATAAGAATAAAGAAATTAGAGAACTAATAAATATTAATTTTAAATTTCTAAACTATTTTTTCTAAATATTTATAGTCGTTATATCATTAAATAGGTAATAAAAATTATATTTTCACGAATAATGACTGTGGAAGCTAACTTAACAAATTTGAGTGACTTTTGGAAGACAAAACAAAGTTTGAGTGGCTATAGAGGTCAATTATCAAAGTCGACAAACAAAGTTAAGTGACAATAGAATTCAATTATCAAAGTTGAATGACTATCCAAGCTTCTTACTCTGTATTTGACCATAATTTTTGAGAAATATATTTCATTATTCTTTTTTTAAAAAAACATGAACCTTATTGTATACCCCTAAATTATAAAACTATTAATAATAAGTTCGACACAGAATTATCATTTTTATAATGAAATAGATGATACATTTCCAAAAAATATAATATGATATTTTGACTAAACTACTAATAATACAAATCACCAACAATTACAATATATCAAATTACAATTAGTTGTGAAGATCCTGTTAGAACATGCACAACGTAAACAACAATTCTATAGGATCAGTATATATAACTTACATAGAAAACTAGAAAACATAATTGAAAACAAAATTAGAAAACTTACCTGTAGAAGTTTTCACACAATTCTTTTTCGGTCCTGGCCTCTAGGTCAGTTGTCTTCTACTACTTCCTGATTAACGTTATTAATCATCCTTGTGTGGGAAAGTATTTTTGGATTGGTGAATGATGATTGAATTCTCAAAAATCAGCCTCTACGTATTACCACTTTCAACTGGATGAGGAAAGGCAAGAGGAAAACATTTTGGCCCTTTATTATAACCTTAAAGCCAAAAGATATCTTTAGCCTTAATACCACTTAATGCCAAAATGTTTTTCAACTTTAAATTTGTCATAATGCGAAAAATGATTTATAATTCTTTTATTCCTTATTGCAGAAGACTAGTAAATATTACCTCTGCTATTACTCCTTTTCTTTTCTGAATTTGATTAGTTAATCAGGCATAGTAGGGACTGCAGATTTATTAGCTGAAGCTTCCAATTATGATAGTAATTCCGTGATGAAAAAATTATCATATCATAATAAATTATAAATTATTTCACTAAAAATTTATAATTGCACTCCTCGATTTAATTTTGAAATCTACCATTACACCTTATTTAACTCCCTATGTTAAAATTACTGACACCAACCAATTAAATTAAATTCTCTGAAAAATTTAACTCATTGATTAATTTAATCCTTTATTTATAATGGTTAACTTATTTCACATGAAAGATATAACATCCACCTACAGGGGTTTCATGTGAAAACTTATAAGCAACCATAAAAGGGTGTCTTCAATCTCATATTCGAGACATGGTTCTATCAACTAATTACTATTTCACTAAGTAATTCAGCATCATCTAACCTATTAGGAATATATTGACTCATAAAAGAGTCTCACCTTTTAATAGATTAAAACAATAAATCAAACGTCATAGATCATAATAATTATATCAAGATTAAGAGTATAAATACATGCAATGGACTAGAGAAGTTGTTTATTAAAATTCAGAACATAAACAAGCATATCTAATTGGTCTGTTCAATACATATGAAATGTACCAGCACAAGAAGTTGAAATATTCTCACTCAATAATTAAGATCAAATTATATTTAATCTTGTGCTACAATCATCAAGATATATGTCCTACCTCATCATTGATTGTGAACATTAATTTATTACATATAAGAACCGACAATTTTATTCTTTCATGCATGGGTTAAAATACCCCATACACAAAATTATCTACTTTATAAGTAAAGGAAACACAAGCTAACACAATGATCTATTCAAATAAAGATTTTATTAATATAATAAATTATCTTTAAATTTGATGAAAATACAATACTACAACACAAAATCATGGTTAATAGTATATTCTAACAATCTCTCACTTAGATTCATAACCATGAATGAACAATTTTAACACCCATTTCTTGCACATACTTATCAAAACCCTTCTAGGTTAAGCCCTTTGTAAATGGTTCTGCCAAATTATTCTTGGACTCAATCTTCAAAACCCTCGCATCACCCCTTTGAGTTATATCCCCAATAAAGTGATATTTTCTCTCAATATGCTTACTTATTTTATGGCTTTACAGTTCTTTTAAGTTTGGAATTGCAACGTTATTGTCACAATAAAATTGTAGTAGTGTTTGAATTGAAAGAATAACTCAGAGCTCTTTTAGAAAGTTGTCGAGCCAAATATCCTCCTTAGCCACCTCAGAGGCAGCTATATATTTGGCTTTTATGGAGAAATCAGTAACACATGATTGCTTGATACTCCTCCAAACAATGTCTCCGCCTGCTAAAGTAAATACATATCCTGAGGTAGATTTTATAGAATCTTTATCCAACTAAAAATCTGAATTAGTATACCTAATAGGTACAAGATCCTCAAAGTAAAAAACAAGCATGTAATCCCTAGTCCTTTTAAGGTACTTGATTATTTGCTTAACCGTAATCCAATGTTCTTACCCAGTATTAGACAGAAATCTACTAACCATCCCAACAACAAAGTAGATATCTGGTTTAGTGCAAACATAGCATACATGAGGCTCCCTACAGCAGAAGCATAAGGGACCCCCTTCATTCTCTCTATTTCATCAGTCCTTTTGGGTGACTAATCTTTTGATAGAGTAATTCCATGCCTAAAAGAAAGAAATTCCTTTTGGAAAATTTTCATGCTAAACCTTTCAAGAATAGTATCAATATAAGGTACTTGAGATGAGCCTAATATCGTTTATTTGCAATCACGCATGAGCTTGATCCCAAGGATATGAGACGTTTTTCCTAAGTATTTCATATATAATGCGAGGAAAGACACTCTTTAATAGAATTAAACATGCTCATATTATTTTCTATGAGCAAAATATCATCTATATACAGAATTAAAAATGCTATTCTGCCTCCATCCCATTTTTTATAGATGCATGACTTGTTTTTACATTGATTAAAATTAAAAGTCTTAATCAAATTGTCAAAGTAAGCATTCCATGCCCTAGATGTTTGTTTTAAACCATAAATGGATTTCTTAAGTTTGCAAAACTTATGTTCATTACCATATTCCATGAACTTATTGTGCTATATAAATGCACTCATTAAGACTTCTATTGAGGAAAGCCATCTTGACATCCATTTGCCAAATCTCATATTCATAATGAGCAATAATGGGTAAGATAATTCTATTGAATTTAAGCATAGATACCAATAAAAAGTTCTCTCATAATTAATTTCTTCTTTCTGAGTAAACCCCTTCGCAATAAGCCTAGCCTTAAAAGTTTGCACTTTTCCATCCACACCTCTTATTTTCTTATAAATCCATCTATAGCTAATGGATTTGACTCCCATAGGTGGTTCTATAACTTCCAAGACTTGATTAGAGTACATATACTCTATTTTAGATTTCATAGCAGCAATTCAGATTTTAGCATCTTTATTATGTAGTACTTCAGCATAATTAAGAGGTTCTATATTAGGCTCCTTAGGGATTCTATCGTACGATTATACAAAGAGCGCAAGTTGTAAAGTTTTTCTAATAATTCTCCGACTATGAAAACTAGCCACTATAGGATCTGCTATATTTGAAACTAAATTTTAAATTCCCTGAATGTCTTCCCGCATAATAGTAGGTTGCTCGATATTTCCCTGAATGTTTTCCTCTACAATTGTAGGTTGCTCGATGTTACTCCCACTACTTTGAGGTAGTGTGATGTCAAGTATTTTCTCTTATTCAACCTTTTACCTATTGACATTTCTCTCTCTACGTGGATGCAGTGGTATGTCAATAACAGTTGTAAAATTTGTTCTTATGTTTCATTATTTGTTATTATATTGCTCAATTCCTGTAAAATAATTTTTCTTCTAGGAATGTGGTTCATTAAATAATCAACAACAACAACAACAACAACAACAACAACATACCCAGTATATTCCCACTAATTGGGGTCTGGGAAGTGTAAGTGTCCGCAATCCGTACCACTACCTCAAATGTGAGATAGAGAGGCTATTTCTGATAGGCCCCTGGCTCAAAATAAAATATTCTACGATAAGGAATAGTAATATATGGAATAACAAAAGAACAAGATACAATATAAATTAGCATATCCAATAATACCATAAGAAAGATACTCCAAGAAATACACCAAAAGATAAAATATCCTAATCTCAGACTAACCTTCTACCTTAATCAGCCTCTTCCACAACTTCCTATCTAGGATCATGTGCTCGGTAAAATGGAGCTGCTCCATATCATGTCTAATCACCTCCCCCCAATATTTCTTTAGTCTACTAATAATGCTCAACTCACTCCCATATTTGAGGGATGAGGCCGTCATTGTCAAGTAACCTAATGTAAATTGGGGTCGAATCTCGAGGAGTGAATGTTATAGACTTCCAACCTATAGGCACTGAAGTTATTATAGGGTTACCCAGAATTCTAATGAAAACAACATGTATAAGTAAATGGGGGGATTTTTCAAAAAATCTTCACACAAACTTTAACCAGTACAGAGTGAATGCTATCTTTGGTCTAAATTCAAGGTTTGGTGAAATATTGGGATTATGTCTCCTAAGAGGTAACGTATGTGGGATAATGTTAGTTTATCAAGAGATTTAGTTGTTAAGTAATGGATAGTCTAGGTCAAATATAATTGAGGTCAATCTTTCAATTAAACCACAATGATTTCACCCATTGACTCTCTCAAGCACCTAATAAGTTTGGAGTTTATATAACCATCCAAAACCTCAACCAAGCATCCCTATTTCCAGGATGATGCTCTTGACATGATTTACATTCCTAAACACTTACTTCAAAGATTGCAATAGGTAATAAATCATAGACTTAGTTGTTCACCAATGCCTTGTCCCCCGATAACCCTCTTTTGAAGATGTTATGGGTTACCTAATATTCACCTAAGTCCCTCTTTCGAGGATGACAAAGGGTTTCTAGAGCGTGGAGCTTTCACCCATCAAACCCATTTGCAAATTTGGAGTTTTCACCTACTAAATCCTAACACATAAGCTCAAGCAATAGTGAAATCCATACTCAAAAACTAAAATCCATGCAAACACAACAATACCCACAAACAATTACACACTAATTCAATATAATCCCAAGACTAAATTACTTAGCTACTCATGAAGAAAGTAAAGAGTGATATACCATGTAGGTCAACCAAAGCATTCATTCTTCAACAAAAAACTAAGAAATTTGATTCTCCAAAGTTGATTACACACTTGCCCAATTAGGGTTCAAGCTTAGAATTTAAAAGTATATTATAAGGCAAGAAATACCCAAAAAAGAAAGGTTTTTTGTTATATATGATTCAGGATTCATCCATGACATTTTTAAATTCTGCCCTTGGGCCAGTTCCCGCTGATCTGCTATCGCTTGTATTTGACTGCGCCTGTACCAGTGCAATCACCATTAAATTTCAAGACTGTGTTACTCTGACCATCTTGACTGACCGCGATTGTATCTAGAGGACCGCAGCCGCGGTATGCGGGGCTGATGCAATCCAGGTCTTCAGCTATACTTTTCTATGCTTTCTCTTTATCATTTTTAGCTCTAATCCACATCTTTTGACATCCTTAGATTTTTTACCTACATCAAGTGGATATTAGTGCATCTAACCACAAGTTTGTCTCATTTGTGCATTCAAATCAAGGCATTATGCATGAATAATGAGTAGAATGAGTGGTAAAAACACCACTCATCAACACCCCCAACTTAAGACTTTTCAACACTACCCCTATTTTATAAGACAATGTGAGCCCTCATTCTATCAATCAATGATCATGATGTCTTAACTTGAGTGCCCCCACTAAAAGCATTTCACACATAGATAAATAAATTGCTAACCACTCCCCTCATTATTAAGTGGAATAGCGAAGGATGCAATAGACTTTGCTGAGCAACCATGTAACAACTACTATAAATCTAAAAATGACTTGCATGCTATACCCTCATTTACCTCATTGTATGGGAGATGACAAAATCACCCACCCCAACTAGCTCTTATGCCTCCCCATGAGAAGGAAAAATTTCACACACCTTTTTACCAATCATGCAACAAGGAACTTTAAGTGTAAACCCTCACTCTCTTAAGAAGTTCTCCATGTTAACAAGCACCATACCATAGGCTTGCCCTAATTTTCAATCGCCACTACAAAAAAGGTATGCGGTTCGATATCTCGAAAGACTTTCTAAGCTTGTAACGTAGGGTTAAGGTAAGGTAGGATATCATTTTGGAAATAACATGGCTACACCATTCCTTTAACTTCTATATCACATTTTCAAAGTTCTTTCTTTTTCTCTATAACTATGGGCTTCTGTCCTTGCTTTCTTTCTTTTACCATGCCTACTTTTTGCTTCCTTTGCTCGCCCAACTTTTTTTATCTCAGTTTCTTGCAATGTTAAAACTATCATTTCTTTGTTGGGTCCTTTCATCTTGTATTCACTTCTTTTAAAAACTTAGGCACATTAGGCATACACTAACTCTTTATGGCACCAAACTTTCCTCCTTTAATCTTTTCCACCCCCAACTTAGGATTTTTGTCTCAAATTACATTCTCAAGTTCAAGAAGGGAATGGTTCAAAAGAGGGATAAAAAATGGTTCATGGCTTGTAATGTATTTTCCAAAGAAAGGTCAAAAGGCTCGAAGTGGGTATGAGGGATTAAACTTATGCAAGGGTAGGCTTTTTAGGCTTAAAGTGGGTACCAAAATCATAAAAATAGCCTAAGATCATTTATCCAACCAACTAGAATCTAAATTATCTATGAAAGACTAGAAGGGTAAGTTCTAGATAGCACAAGTACACAAAAGATGAAGACAATCAACCTTACACACATGAGGGTTCAATCATTCTACCCGCTCGAGATAAAGACAGGGTATTCATTAACTTTCCAATGTCAACTCTCAGAGTCATAAAAAGAAGGAAAATATAATTACAAAGTTACTCACATTGTGAATCATAGTGCGGGCTAACTACCCATATAGTTACCCAGACTTCACCAATGGATATAGATGTGATCCCAAATCATCAATGCTACATGTACTTAGACTTTTCTTGTATTTTATAGCTTCAATGCCATGGGTACTCAAACTTCCCCTGCACCTACGGATAGAAACCCAATCATGGTGGCAAGACTCATCTAGAGTAATTTAAACTAAAATGGGCAACTAACAAAAATAAATAACTAGTCCATGCAAATGTGGGCACCATCAGAGTGCCTGAATATTACAACTCAAATAAAATAGAGATAAGGATTATCTACAAGAGCAGAAAAGTATGCAAAAATATCAATAATACAGGCCCAAATGTAATGAGTAAGGAAACACCCCTAACCAATGATGTAGTAGTGTCCCCACCGCATAAATAATTAAGGGTTGAAGAGATAAGTGTGCTCCTTGAAACTGCATCAAGGGATGCTATCACTCGCAGACCCTAAATCATCACCATCCTCCTCAAGATCTGACCACTTGGCTGGGGCCTCATCATTACTATTCACCTAAGAAGTAGGAAGCCTACTTTGGGGCTTCAGAACTTTCTATATACCCTTCAACCCTTTCCACATATTGGTAAAATACTCATCCCTCATTTTTTACCTAGTGATCATCTTTTTATGTGCGCTTCGAAGATCTCGATGTGATGTCACCAAAGAGGAGTAGGCTTCCTCAAGCCTATCAATAATAGCTTTTTGCTTCTTTTTGTCCTTCTTGTACTTATCATAATCAGCACATAACACATATTACTGATGAGTGGTGGAAGGATCTCCCGACCTTTGGGGCAAACTAGCTACAAGCTCTTTAATAGTTACAATATTAACTCCAATCTCTTGAAGAGGTCCCATGGAGGTTGGCCTATAAGGTTCAGGTTCAGTACATGTTGGCTCTTCCAAGTTGATCTTTCTTTTCTTGCTTTTGCGTGGTGTGCCCTATCCTCGAATTCTCAATAGGTAGATGGGGGAACTAGGAGATACCCATGTATCACTAACATATTCTTCTACCCCTATTATCATGAACAACTTAGTAATTAAAGAAGGGTAAAAGAGCTTTGTACTACCATGGTTTTTGAAATGATTTATTTCATTAACTACAAGTTGACCAACATCCAAACGGATGCCATCTAGAATACAAACAACAATCTGAACACACAATTTAGGAACTGCCATCATGTGGGTGCAAGGAGAAACTTGACTACAAATGATGTGCAATCATATCCGAGCCTCGACAGTGAAGTCATTCATGGAGATGTTGCTTTTAGTCTTGATCCACGAGACTTCCTTTCCAGTAAATAGCTGTTGTACGAACCAATTCCCTGATTTGTACCCCTTCGCCTTGAATTCACCCATGTTTGCCTTCTTGAGCCCATAAAAATTATTGATTTGTTTATCCCCAACTTTCATCGGCTTTCTCCGCATCTTTACAATCACATTGAGTGGGTCTGAGAAAAATACTTCACTTATATTGGAATAAAATTCACGAACCCATTGATCATTTGCAAGGCATGGATCTGTGGCAAAGCACCTCCACTTTGTGGATTCAAGCTTGTCATGAAAAGTCGGTAGCTTATCTAGTGCCTTCTCCAAGAAAATTCCTCTTTCCAAAAATAACTTTGTATTTGAAAGATTGTAGTAATGACTGTGGCATTCGGGTGCCATGAATCTGATGTGATCAAACTTATCAATGAGGTTGTACTGAAAGCACTAAACATACATTATATCTTTCAACGTAAGTCGAATCATTAAAGTTGTGCTAAATTGATCATTAAAGTTCATTGGACTAGGTGCTTGGGGTATCTTGGATAAAAATTAGGAGTACAGGATTTTTGACATGATAGGAACCTGCCCTCAGTTACTGCGATTGCAAAATAAGAGCCCCGTCTGTGTTACCACGGTCATGGTCATTGACCGCGATCATGACACCTAAGGCTGGTTCCATATCAGTTCTGCATGTTTGACTTTCTCCCAATTCTAGACTACCAGCATGTGCTACAATATGGGTGCAAATGAAGGTCATGTGAACAATGCTACTGGTGTGTGTGAATATGTCCTTCAAAAGTAAATTCCATTATTAAAAGTTCATTCAAGCAATTTATCAAACACACGATGTGCATATTACATTTGTCTATCGTACACACAATTGGATACTCTGGGTTTCTCCACTTATGTGCACAACTCAATCAATCAACCAACACCACAACAATAATAAGTATGACAACATATAAAGCATAATAATTAAAACTTTAGGCCCTTTCTTAATCATGCACTCAATGGCCTATTTTCCAAAATTAAAGCAAGGGTTTATGTCAGCTACTAGAGTTTTTATGCAAGAGGGATGTATACGGAGGCTGATCGAGAACTTACAACTTGGCCAATAATGCAGCTTAGATTTGAGAGTAAAATCTTAAAAAGGAAGTGTGAGGGAAATGAAGGAGACTAGGGGTTAAATGACGAAAATGACCACGACCACGGTCAGGGGTCGCGACCATAGACACCCATGTAGCTGCGATCGCACACAGTGGCTGCGATCGCTTTAACTGAGAGCAACGTTTTTGCTCCCCTATTTTCCCTGTTCAATATTTTACTTAATTTTCACAGAATTTTCCAGCCTGGATTTTCAAAGTAAACTTTCACACTTTACCCTTTTCAAAGCTCATTCAATGTAATCCAAAGTGCCACAAATGCATGGGCTACTAAAATACAAAAGACAATATCTACACTATAAGAATATAACAAAAAACATACAAGACGATCTCATGGCATTTTTGGGTTGCCTCCTACCTAGCGGCTTAGTTATTATCGTGGCCCGAAGTATTTCTTCTTTTAATCTCATGGCAGGTCCTCAAACCCCTCATCTTTCACTGTTTTATTTTCAACATCCATTACGGATACTACTTGGAGCTCTGTGGTATGCTTCTTTGACTTACAAATTTTGAACGATACCCCATCTTCTTACACTCAAAATTTTATTTCCCCCAACTTTAGATCAACAATGGATCTCCCGGTGGCCAAGAAAGGATGACCAATAATGATAGAAACCTCTTTGTCCATCTCACAATCCAATACAACAAAATCCGCTGGGAGAATGAATTTTTCCACCTTAATGAGGACACCAAATAATATACCTACCGGCCTTTTTTATGGACCGGTCCACCATCAAAAGTCTCTTTGAGGTTGGTATCGGGGTGTCCAAACCAATTTTCTTATAGATGACATACGATATTAGGTTGATGCTTGCACTCGGTTCACAAAGAGCTTTTGTAAACTCATGAGTACAAATGGTGCATAGGATAGTGAAGGCTATGAGGTATTTTTTCTTTTCTGGAAATTTGCTATCCATAGAACTACACCCATGAGTAATTTTGATGGTATCACCTTCAACGATCTTCTTCTTAGACATTAAATTCTTTATTAGCTTAGTGTATCCTGGAATCTCTTGAATTGCCTTAAGTAGTGGGATGTTTATGAAAAGATTGCTAAGTTTTGCCATAAATTTTCTCAATTTGTCACTCTCTTCCTTTTTATGCAAACATTGAGGAAATAGAGGAGGAACATGAATGGATGGCTTTGCTTCTCCTTGAAGCTTTTCATATTCGACCACTTTCTCATTACTTTTATATAGCTTTGTCTCATCATTTGCATTTCTTCTTTGAGATGTCACCTCCTTTGCCTTGGTCTTGGGCATATTTTCACTTACCTCTCCTCTAAGGGGTTCTTTAAGTGCTTTCCCACTTGAAGTGACAATTGCTAGGACTTGTGCTTTATTCTTTAGGTCTTCTAGCCCTTGCATTTAGTTGCATGGAGATTTTCCAGACTTGGGTCTCCAATTTTTATATGGAGGCAGAGTAAGACACCAACGTTTGTGAGAGTACATAGAAGTCACCTTTCAACTCACAGACCATATTATCGTACCTTCAACTCTACTCAAGATTTGTGCCAAAATATATTCGGCCTTGAACTTTTTGGGGTCAATGACATTTGACTCCTTGGACATAGCCCTATCATGAGGAGGAATGTAGTGGTCATAGTCACATTCCCTATCTCTTCAATCTTTATCTTAGTCTTAATCCATCTAACTTTTATTCCCACCTTGCCTTTGATAGGCAGGGCGGGAACCTCTTGAGTAGTTTGCCAAGTATCGAATTTCTTCATCCAACTTCTTTGCCTCATCATCATCTTCATAAGGCTTTAATGTTACGACACTTACCACTTTCGTGGGTACTCCCATAACATGTTTTGTTAGAAGCTCAAGCTGGGTCATCATCTTTGCCATGTTCTCCTCCTTCTTCTCTTCTTGTTTTCTTTGCTGATTGGTCACCACGAAGGAAGTAAAAGGGATTTTAGTAGCATCATCCCTGATTTTATATGGATACTTCACCTATCAGTTGGAAAGCCGCAAGATGATACAATTTTATAATAGATCCACCCACTGCATTATCCACAACCATTTTGTTCAATAGGTCAAGATATCTATAGAAATCTATAGGAGCATCTTATCGGGGAAATCATGATTTGGGCATTGGGCTAGCTTTTCATTAAAACTCTCTCACACTTCAAATAATGGTTCTCCATTCAATTGTCGAAAGTTTACAATCTCATCCCGCTTTGAAGCATTTTTAATGGTGGGAAGTATCAAGCAAGGAACACCATGGTAAGCTCTTCCCAACAGGTGATTGAGATGGGTGGGACTGAGAGAAACCATAAAACCGCCTTGCCATTAGTGAAAATGGGAAGATTCAAAGTCATATAGATTCTTCTGTAGTATGCGCTATGTTAAATGGCACACGAACTTCCATAAAGTTTTTCAAATGAACATTTGGGTCCTCATATACTTGACCTCCATATAATCCTTTCATTTGTAACATGTAAACCATAAAACTAATCACATAAAACATACCATTTCTGTTGGTTGGTGTGATGCGGATAACACTTGTTTGCCCTGGTTCATTCAATTAGCCCTCATCGACTAGTGAAGTATCAAAGGGGCTAAAATTACTTGCATAATTGCTCATCGCTCCATTCACACTTTGATCACCTACAAAATAGTCAAAAAACAAATAAAGTAAATTACCCCACTTCGGGTATTCCCAAGTAAGAATAGCACTACACAAGAGAAATTTATATTTCACTCCCCAGCAACAAAACCATTTTAATAACGCTCAATTTTTTCCCATATTTGAGGGATGAGGCATTTGTTGAATCTCAAGGAGTGAATGCTATAGACTTCCAACCTATGGGTACTCAAGTTACTATAAGGTCACCTGGAAAACTAATGGAAACAACATATATAAGTAAATGGCGAGATTTGTCAAAAAATCTTCACACAAACTTTAACTAGTATCGAGTGAATGCTATCTTTGGTCTAAATTCAAGGTTTGGAGGAATCTTGGTATTATGTCTTCTCAGAGATAACGTATATGGGATAATGCTGGTTTATCAAGAGATTTAGTTGTTAAGTATTGGATAGGCTAGGTCGAATACCATCAAGGTCAATCTTTCAATAAAACCATAACGATTTCACCCATTGGCTCTTTTGAGCACCTAATAAGTGTGGAGTTTATGTAGCCACCCAAAACCTCAACCAACATCCATATTTCTAGGATAATGCTTTTGACATGATTTACACTTCCTAAACAATTATTTCTAAGATTGCAAAGGGTAGTATACTATAGACTTAGTTGTTCACCATTGCCTTATCCTGCGATAACCCTCTTTTGAGGATGTTATGGGTTACCTAACATTCACCTTAGTCCTTATTTTAAGGATGACAAAGGGTTTCTAGAGCTTGGAGCTTTCACCCATCAAACCCATTAAGAAATTTGGAGTTTTCACCCATCAAATCCCAACTCATACTCTCAAGCAATGGTAAAATCCATACTCAACAACTAAAATCCATGCAAACACAATATTACCCACACATAATTACACACTAATTCAATATAATCCCAATACTGAATTACTTATCTACTCAAGAAGAAAGTAAAGAGAGATATAACATGTGGGTCAACCAAAGCATTCATTCTTTAACAAGAAACTAAGAAATTTAAGTCTCCAAAGTTGATTACACACTTTCCCAATTAAGGTTCAAGTTTAGAATTCAAAACTATATTATGAGACAAGTAATACCAAAGAAGAAAGGTTTTTTTTCTTATATATGATTTGGGATTCGTCCATGATATTTTACAATCCTGCCCTTGGGCCAGTTCCTACTGATCTGCGATTGCGTGTATTTGACTATGACTGCGCCTGCGTTAATGTATTACTCTGACCATCTTGACTGATGATCTTAGGTGTATTTATATGCCTAAGAACCATAACTTATCCATATTTTATCTATGTTTAGAGAACAAAGTGCCTAGTTTCTTATGTTTTTACTCTACTTCTATGTAATTAAGCTAACCGATGTGATTAGCATGATTTCAGGTATTAATAAGGTAGATGAAGACATAATAGGACTATGAAATATGGATGACATATGACACAAGAGAGAGTAGCAATCTTGACCAAATGTGGCACCTAGAAACTATGTCCAAGACTAATTTTTTATTTATAATTACTTCAGGGACTTAGAAGGAAATTATGAGAGAAGAGATTATTAAAAGACTTAATTGCTGAATTTTTATTCATTATTCATTATTCATTATTCATTATTCATTATTCATTATTTATTATTCTGTATTATTATAAGAGAGGAGAAAAGCCGCTTAGCTTGAGGAGAGAGAGAGAAATGTTTTTCTCTCTTGTTTTCACTATTTGCACACCAAGACCGTCTTCTAATTTTTGGTATGATGAATAGATTTATGATGGTTTTAATTTTATTCATAAGTAGCTAAGTTTATTAGTTAGGGTTATGGAAGCCTTGTAGCATATAATCTCACTTTGGGTTTTGAATTCATTATGCATTATTTCTTTATATCATACTCTCTTCGCTTATCTTGAATTCTCGTGGTTGCAAACATAGAGGATTTGGCTTAAAATGCAACTTGTTCAAAAGAAAGGTTGATGTTCAAAAAAGAGAGTAGTGACAAGAATATAAGATTACCAACCCCTATTTTATAAGTTAATGCCTTAGCAGGATTAACTACTTGGAGATTTCGTATTGTTTTTGGTGAACGCTTTTGATTCGAGAGAACTAAAATGAATTAGTCCTTGATGGTTGAGAAACACTAGGATTATGTTATTACATACAATACATTTCTCTGTAAGCACGATGCACGTATGAATTCATAAAGCCCATAGTTAGTAAGTATTGAAAACTACAAGGTGGACATAACCCTAGCTTGCTATTTCTCTGAATTTGAATACTACTACACATATTTCATCTTGTTAAACTGAAACCATTAATTTGTGAACTGAATAAAATCCCCTTATTTATTTTACGTAAACGAATGATTAAAAGTCAACTAATTTGCATACAACTTAATTAACACCATATTCCCTGTGGGATTCGACCCCAACCTAGTTGGGTTATATATTTTACAACGACTGCTTACTCTCTCATAAGAGAGGTGTAATTTGGTGTATCAACTGACCGCGAATGCAGCTATAAGACCACGGTTGCGGTAAATGGGGTTGATGCAATCCAAGTCTTTAGCTGCACTATTCTATGCTTCCTTTTTATCATTTTTAGCTCTAATCCACATCTTTTGACTTCCTTAGCTTTTTTACCTGCATCGAGTGGATATTAGTGCATCTAACCAAAAGTTTGTCTAATTTATGCATTCAAATAAAGGAATTGTACAAGAATAATGAGTATGAATGAGTGGTAAAAATGCCACTCATCATCTACCTCTCCCTAGTTTAAAACCATCCCTAGCCAACCTTTCACACCTCCGCATTGGGGCATCCGTGCTCTTTTGCATTATATGACCGAACCATCCCATCCTTGGCTTCCACCGAAGCCACTCCCACCTTATCTTGAATAACCTTATTTATAATCCTATCTTTCCTAGTACACCCACACATCTACCTAACATTCTCATTTCTGCCACCTTCATCTTCCGTATGTGGGCCTTTTTAATAGGCCAACACTCTGCCCCATATTTTAAAGCCAGTTTAAATACCGCTCTATAGAATATTTCTTTAAGTCTGAGAGGTACCTTTTTGCCACACAAGATTCCATAGGCGAGCCTCTATTTCATCCAGCCTACCCTAATCCGATGAGTGACATCTTCGTCAATCTCTCCATTCTCCCGAATCATAGACCCTCTTCAAGAAATCTGACATTAGTCAAAACAATTACTTTTTATTCTCTAAGGAAATAAAATAAACACTCTTTCATCCCTTTTGGATATCCAATAAAAATGCACATTTCCATTTGATATTTTAATTTATCAGTTTTTCCTTTTAGTATATGTGCTGGACAACCCCAAATCCAAATATGTTGTAGACTAGGCTTGCACCCACTCTACAATTTAGATGGGGTTAAAGGTACTGATTTTGAATGAACTAAGTTCAGAATATAATTTGCTATTTCTAATGCATAACCCCAAAAAGAAAAGGGCAAATCTGAATAACTTAATATTGGTCTAACCATTTCCATAAGAGTTCTATTTCGCCATTTTGCCATACCATTTTGTTGTGGTATTCCCAAAGAAGAATGTTGAGATATAATTTCTGATTCCGATAAGTATTTAATGAATTCTTCAGAAAGTTATGCACCACCACGATTAGATCGTAATGCATGGATATTTTTGTCATGTAGCTTTTTAGTTTCTGTCTTAAATTCTTTGAATATTTAAAGTATTCAGATTAATGGTGCGATAAATAAATGTATCCATATTTTGAGTATCATCTATGAAATTCACAAAATACTCAAAATCACCTCTTGTTTGTATATTCATAGGACCATACAAGTCAGAATAAATTGATTCTAACTAATTACCAGCTCTATTTTCTTTGGAAAGAAAAAGTCTCTTGGTTATTTTATCTTCTAAAAAAGATTCACAAGTTGGAAGTGCCTCCAATTTCAATGAACTCAAAGGTCCATCAGAAATCAACTGTGAGATCCTATTTATGTTAATATGACCTAGATGTAAGTTCCATAAGTATGTTTCACTATTGAAATATGTTTTCTTTTATATGATTGATCAACATTATAAAGTTCAATTATTTATAGTATATTATGGAAAACATCAAATGTATTCTAGGAGCAGAAAAAATAAAATACTTATTAAACTTAATAATTGCACAATTATTAGCAAAATAAACATTATAACTAGCATCCATTATTCTTGAAACTAAAATTCAATTTCTTCTTATTGAAGGTATGTAAAGAACATTATTCAAAGTTAAAACTCTTGAACTACTAAATAAAATGGAAATATTTCCTATAGCTAAGGCTGGAGCTGGTTCCCCATTTGCTTGAAAAACATTCAATTCATTTTTACTTATGATACATATTTTCTAAAACCCCTAAAAAGAAGTCCAGATAGGATTAGTGTCTCCCGAATCTATAGCCTACAATTAGGTAGAAATAGCTGGTAAAAATGTTTCAATGACATATCAAAAAGATGTACCTTGTTTTTGCATCTTAGCTATGTAGACGGGAAACTATTTCTTATAATAACCAGGTTGCTTGCAGTGATAGCACTTGCTCTTAGGCTTAGCCACACCATAATTAGCACATGGAATCTTACAGTGCTTTTTTTTTGCCTTTCACCTTAGAAGTCGAAGATGAAGGTTTATCAACCACCAACTTCACGGGAGGAGCTTGTTTTTTAATGATAGATTCTGCCGCTTGCAACTCATTCAACAGTTTTGCAAGAGACTAGTTCATCTTATTCATGTTATAATATAAGCTAAACTGCTGAAAATAGTATGATAGAATTTGTAGCACCATCTCAACCTGAGATTCCTTATCAATAACCATACCAACAATTTCCAGCTCGTTAACAGACTCATTATCTTAAGAACATATTCCCTCACCAAAGTTCATTAAACCATTTTTGTGGTCAACGGGGCTTTTATGGCCATCTTCTTTACAACATGATTTCGCTCACTGAACATCTCTTTAAGAGATTTAAGTATATCGTAAGCTGTAGTCATGGACTGATGTTGATGCTGCAACACATTTTCCATGGAGGCAAAGTTTTAGCAACTTGCCATTATGTCAGCCTTAACCCACTTATCGTAGACTTTAGTTTCTTCATTAGTGGGTTCAGATGACTTAACAGGACACTCCTCAACTAGCACAAATTTAAAGTCCTCAGCAGTATCAACAATATTCAAATTACGTTTTCAATCTACATAGTTAGGGCCTTCTAATTTATTTTGATTTAGGATAGAAGTTAACGGATTGAATGAAGACATAGTTAATTTGTTATATAATTAAATTAAAAAATAGATCATTAGATATGCTTCAGAATAATAATATTCTTAATAAAATACATCACGCATATAACCATGCACATAAATAGTTAGAATAGTTAGTGAAACTTAATCATTTAACCAAATATACATTTAATGTCCAATATTTTATCTCTTAAATAAAATAGAACCAACTCAGATAGAGAGTAATTGTTGATTTATGTTAGATAAATATCACATTTCATAAGTCTTTTATACCATTTAACTGATATGTAACTTAGTTGAAAAGGTAATACAAGTCATCAAAAATCGGAGAATAAAAAATAATATTACACTATACAAGTTTATCCAATGGAGAAGATGACCTACATCAATATGTAAACTCATATTATTTACTATTACTATCCACTAAAAATCATAAGGAATGATCCCTAACACCACTGGTTTGTAAAAAATAAATTTTTTCAGAATTTGTAAGTTTTTGAAAACATAAAAATGCCCCAAAGCCCATCATAATGATCCCGAATGGCCAAAAAGGGCCCTCAGTCATACACCATCAGTGAGTATTGCTCAGTGGGTCGTTTCTAATGAATCAACCAAATTTTAGGTTATTCGGAGTATGTCAAAAATTTAAAAACTCCAAATTAATCAAATCAACAATTATTGGTCGGGCTGGTACAAGGGTCAGTAGGGATGCCTGTACTGCTTGGACTTACCACTACAGTTTATACAGTGAGTAATGACTATGGTTGTGTTTAGTCAAAACTCATCATAGTTGTACCCTTAATCCACAAAAATGATTTTCACAAAACTAAGCTAAACATGTTAAATTCGTTTATGTTTTCTTGATGATAAACTTAGATTCTTCAAATCATAAATATCATCAAAAGCAAGATAAAAAGCCACCAACCACATGATATTTAAAGTGATTATAAAAAAATGTAAACCAATTATGTAATTCTTTTATATTATCTCGCATATATAAGAAGACTACTGATATCAATTGTTAGAACATGCACAATGAAAACAACAATTCTACAAAATCAATATAACTTAAACAGAAAACTAGATAACATAATTGAAAGCAAAATAAAAAAATTTACCTGCTGAAGCTTTCACACAATTTGTTTTTTGTCTTGTCCTCCAGGTCTGTTACTTTTTACTACTTTCTGATTAACCTTATTAATCAACCTTGTGTGGGTAAGTATTTTTGAATTGGAAAAGGATGACTGAATTCTCAAAAATCATCCTCTACTTATTTCCACAGGATGAGGATAGGTAAGGGGCAAACAATTTGGCCCTTTATTATAACCTTAACGCCAAACATGTTTTTAGCCTTAATACCACTTAATGCCAAAATGTTTTTTAGCTTTAATTTTTTCATAATGCCAAAATTAATTTTTAATTCCTTTATCCTTATTTACAAAAGACAAGTAAATATTAGCTCTGGTATTACTCCTGTTCCTTTCCTAATTTGATTAGTTAATCAGGCATAGTAGGGACTGCAGATTTATTAACTAAGGCTTCCAATTATGATATTAATTTGGTGATAAAAGAATTATCATATCACAATAAATTACAAATTATTTCATTATAATTTTGTAATTGCACTCCTCGATTTAATTTTAAAATCTACCATTACATCTTATTTAACTCTCCATCTTAAAATTACCGACACCAATCAATTAAACTAAATTCTCTAAAAAATTTAACTCATTGATTAATTTAATCCTTTATTTATAATGCATAACTAATTTCACGTAGCGAATATAAAATCCATCTGCATGGTTTTCACGTGAAAACTTACAACCAACCATCAAAGGATGTGTTCCATCTCATGTTCGAGACATGGTTCTATCAACTAATTAATATTTCACTAAGTAATTTATTATCATCTAATCTATTAGGAATATATTGACTCATAAAAGAGTCTCATTTTTCAATAGATTAAAACAATAAACCAAACCACATAGATAATAATAATTATATCAAAATTAAGAATATTACATATAATGTACTAGGAAAGTCGTTTATTAAAATTCAGAACACAAACAAGCATCTTTAATTGGTCCGTTCAATACATACGAAATGTACCACGATGAGAAGTTGGAATATTACCACTCCCATAATTAAGATCAAATTATATTTAATCTTGTGCTATAATCATCAAGATGTTGGTCCTACCTCATCTTTGATTGTGGACATTAATTTATTACTTATAAGAACCGATAATTTTAATCTTTTGTGCATTAGTTAAAATACTCCATATACAAAATTGTCTACTATATAAATAAAGGACACACATGTTAACGTAATGATCTATTCAAATAAAATTTTTATTAATATAATAAATTATCTTTACATGGGATGAAAATATAATATTATAACACAAACTACATGGTTAATAGTATATTCTAACAGATCCATCGATATAAATAATAAATAATAACAATGATAGGAGCTAATTATTATTTAATATAATCTTCTCATATTCTAGAAATAATCTCTTTAATAAGAATGGGTTTATGGGGGTTGGGTAGATAAAATTATAGCTAGAGTCAAATTGATGAGTTTTATTTTTATATAAAATCTAAGAGTTTTCAGTAAATTCAAAATTTTAAAAGAATCTAAATATTAGATTTTGGCTCAAAAATCACATTTTTCTAAATTTTTGAATCTTGAACTTTTTGCCAAATATTGTTTTTCAAACTTAACAAATTTGAAGGTCAAACAAATTTTACCAAATTTTTTGCCAAAAATACTTATAGTATCTATAACCAAACGGGTTCATAATATAATGTTGTGGCGTAGAGTTCCCTTGCAAATCCTGACCTTACCAAGATGATAACTAATGCTATGGAGGGTGGGTGGGTTCATCAAGGGTGGTGTGTCATGGGTTTTGGGGAGAAATAATAAATTTAAAATATTATTTATAGAATTTATTTTTCTATTTATATGGAAAAATATCATTTTCCTGATTTTTACAGTATGTTAGGATGGTTGTTATCTTTTGAGCAATCTAAAAGAAAAGTTTGAATGCAATTTCTTATATATGTTTCATCGAACACACTCATGGTGTAAATAAGAGTAGTAATATGTTACTGTAACGCTATGTCTATTCCAATGATTGTGGGCGTATGGATATAACATTTTCTTACCCGCCGGCCCCTTGGTAACAATAATTTATACAACATCATTATGCTTAAATTAAGCTATTTAACTACCCTTTTAAAAATCGCTATCAGGGATTTCCTTGATTCAAAATATATACTTTTTGTTGTCTTTCTGATAACCCGTACTGTATGTTTGGTTACTTTTCTAAGTTTAACACGTCCCTTGAAAAGTTGTTTTTCCACTTGTTAGTATGTGAGAAATGTAATTTGTACATGAATCTTAATAATATTATCTTTTATTTAGAAAATATAAAATCTTACAATCCAGTCGCTCTACGCATAAAAAAAAAACCTAATTTAATTAATCTCATCTTTTCCGGTCCTTCTTAATTTGAATTTAGAACCTCAAGGTGAATTTTAAATCACCTATGCCATTGAGATCAATTTCAAGCTTTGTGTTTAGGAGATTTTAAAAAATAATATATATATATATATATATATATATATATATATATATATATATATATATATATATGTATGTATGTATGTATGCATACAAAAAATTTAAAAAATATATAATATATATGATGTAATTTTTTGGTATGGTGGTTTGGGTGGACACTCTCCTCCCAGATCTGCTATCGGTGATTAGTTTTGTGTAACTGAATAGTTTGAACAATTTAGTTTTCTTAGGGCGTGTTTGATAGGAACGAAAAATATTTTCCATGAAAAATATTTTTATAGAAAAATAAGTGATTATTTGTACTTATTTTTTTATGTTCGGTATATAAGAAAAATATATTATTCTAAAAACATTTGTATATAGGGCGTGTGTTGTCTCATATTTTCATTAAGACTAGTTGATATTGGAGGACCAGGTCCCTTGCATACCTTGCTCTGGCACATCTCTGCACAGTTTTGTCCACTAGTAGAAAAATTGTGCAGGTGCATAGCGTACCTTATTAGACACTTGGTCCAATCAGAGTTCAACCCTCATTATTTATAGTACTATAAATACAAATAGATGCCTCTTACTCCATAGTTTTTTCAAATCAGAAAAATTCTTAGTAGCGGCGAAAACTCTTAAGGCTCATATGCTAAATTGTTACTGTTTTTCGTTAAAGGTTCTTGAGTCTTACTTTGTAGCAGATTTGCTCAAAGTATAAATGTAAAGCTTCTTTATTGTTGTACAGTTCTTACGTAGGGATATGTATAACCATGAAAAATTTTTAAGCTTAAATCAGTCCTTTAAGCTTGTCAAGGGGCTCCCATACTTAGAAAATTCTAGCTAAGTTCCCAGACTTTGTTTATTTTCAGCCTTTGAAAGTTAGAAATCTTATTTTTTCACCTTAATGTCCTTTAATGGTCCGTTATTTTATTAATTCATGATCAGAGAGGTCAATAGGTGATTCCAGACAAATTTTAGATTTTTTAAACCTCATTTAGACCACGTTTGGTGTCCCAAAATAGTGGACCAATGCGATCTTGGCGCGATGCATCGCCTATCGCGTTTGTTAACATTGTTGTAGGGACTACCAGTAAAACTACTGAGGCTTGGTGTGATCATGGCATAATGGGTCAGGTATCACGTCGATTCACATTGATGAATCGACGCGTCGCGTCGCCAATCGCGTTGATGCCCAGTTTTCAATCATTAAATATCAGTATTTTTAAGGGCAAAAAGGTCAATTTCCCACCCCTATATAGGATTGTAACACGAGATTCATTCCTTATTTCACCAAAATATTGTTGTTACTCTCAAATACTCTCAAGAACAAGTCTAGGGTTTTCATAGGAGCTTCAAATTCAAGAGATTCTACCATTAGTTTTCAAGAATTTTCTATCCAAGGTATGTCAAGTGTTCATTCATGAACTCCTTTCATCCATGAAGCCCAAAAATTCAATTTTAAATCATGAACTGTGATGTTTATGTTGTTGATTGATTATGTTCATATAGTTATTGTTGTACGAATTCCCAAGTTGGAATCTTTATATGTTGTTCTTGAAACTACGCTAGTATGTGGGTTGAAATTTATGAAATTAAGTAGAATTAGGGAATCATGTGGTATTAATTTGATATAATACCTAAGCCCTAAGTTATGCATACTATGTGTTTGATAAAATGCCTAAGAGAATAATACTTGTGCATTATGACACAACAAAACGTAAATGATGAATTCATGTTACCCTTATGTTTAAAATGACTCCTATGCTATTGTTATGGCTTGTAATAGATTGATGTAATGCTCATGAGATCAGTCTTAGGGAATTATGACATGTTTATATTAATTATTATTCATCTGAAAGCTTGTAGTATGCAAATACTTCATGAAAATTCCCAACTTAGTTGTGGGCATAGAGCCAACATCAGTTTCATGGTAAATTTCAGTCACTCCATGATTAGTAGTATTCTCAGTCATCTTTAGTACTCAGTAGAATTCAATCAGTTACATGACTCAGGAATACTCAGTAATCTCAATAATCTCAGACAGTTATCATATCTCAATAGCATTTCATCAGATAACGAAACTCAATGAACTCAGTCCAGTTTAGTTTAGTTAATCATGTTCAGTGTCTATCAAGATGGGAGTATGATTCAACACCGAGTGAGCCCAAGGATGGGAACTCACCTGTAAGTAGATAGTGTGATTCTTAGAACTTACTTGTAAGAGTTCAGATCTGCATTCACAGCTCTTGCTAACTCAGTTGCTGCTCAAAATGAACGACCAACTGTCATTCCGGCCAACCCAGTGGCTAACGCCGCAGTAGCCAGGATTTGAGACTTCACCCAAATGAATCCACCATCCTTTTTCGGGTCTAAGTATCACGCCTCAAATCCTATTGGGGTGGACTGGCACCCGTAACTGAGGAGGCCCAGGAGAACCAGCTCATAAACTTATACTTCCCATGCATACCTCTATGACAACCCGAAATTCGGACAGCATCATATCGCATATAAAAGGAAATAATCACCTGTATAAGGTCGAGCAAACATATATATGTATATACAATACTTGGCCGTTGGAGCCATCACGTCTATTAACAAAACACCACCTTGACTGTACATTAGGTCTACAAAGCCTCTAGACAATACACAGAGTTTAACTAAGGTCGGGACACACCCCGCCATATAACTAACTTCTATACAATACCAAAAGTGACTGGATATGACACGGAAAGCCTCGAAGTAAACTGGAGCTCACCAAAAGCATCTGGATATCCTGAATCCTACTTGTACGGTGTATGAGCTGAGGTACCTGTGCCTGCAGCATGAAATGCAGGTCCTCCGTGGGGGACGTCAGTACGAAATATGTACTGAGTATGTAAAGATGTAGATAATCACATATTATATAAGAGCTTAATAGAAATTAGAAACAAGTGAATAAATCATAATAAGAGTGGACCATACTTACTAGAACTTGTGACAACCTGTAGATTGTATTTATTCAATCACTTTAACTTCGTTCTTATCATCTTTGTAATTATTACTGTACTGTACTGTGACCATTAGGCTGCCTCCAGTACATATCAATTAGGATCGACCCATGATAGACTTATGCCCTTGGGATACCACCCATAAACACATAAATAGGGATCGACCCATAATAGGCTTATGCCCCTGGGATACCACCAGATAAGAGAGAACTTACATCACTTAGTTCAATTAATCTTTGAGATTGTTATTTCGGCCGCCACAGTATTATTGATACATTGAAATAATGATACATCAATAAGAGACATATAAATAGACCATCAATGCAATAACAATGAAGTAAGAACTCATTGGCATATTAATGAAGTGTTTTGGAGTCATCAATGCCATAACAATGAAGTAGGAACTTATTGGTATATCAATGAAATGTTTTAAAGTCATTAATACCACATGGATCTTGTTTGAGTAACCGGATACCTTCTGACATTCATTAGTACAATAAATATGTAAGATTTGGAAAACAAGTAAGTATTGGAATGTCTTGACATCTTGTAGGGTGGAAACAAGTTCATTGGTAACGTAGGACATCATACAAAACCATTATGGATCACATGTTACTGAATAACTTTAGAAACTTTCTTAATAGAACAATTGTTCCCTTTCATGCCAAAGATATGGTATAGAGTATGCTTTACATACCTGACTGTCAACCTTCAATACTAGTCCCAAATGGACTTCCTGTCTTTTCGGATTACTTATCTACAATGAACATATATAGCAATCTAGTATTAGCGACCAAACGTCACAATTTAATTATTTGAATTCACCAAACTAGTGGTTAAGTAGTAAGCCTTAATTACACCATAAAGGGTGTCACTTTAACCCTCTTATACTCCAATTATATTCACATGCCATGCATATTCATACAACATCCTCCAATATTAAGTTTGGATTCATTTATCCTTCCAACCAATCCATAAACCAAATTGAGCCATAGACATAAATAATCATCAATTCACTAGTATATCACTATGTCCACCTTCCATTACTCAATTACCATACCCACCTCCCATAATTAAATACAACCAAACCATGCAAAATAGTCCATAACCCTATTTTCATCACCTTTCAATAACAACAAATACATATAATCCTCTATCACATATATACATATGGAAAAGAACAAACGAAAACAATATTCATACCATAGAATTCACCTCTTGATTATGAAATCCTGTTTGTTCAAAGCTCTAGATATGACAAACGCAGTTATCGGATTACTTTGGAATTTCTACGGTTGAATCAAAAGTAATTTAAAGGTCAAATTTGGCTAGGGTTTGTTCTTTCTCAATGATTGATGATGAAAATGTGTTTTTGAACTCATATACATGTATATATACACATATTCCTGTCCATAATATAATAGGAAATGACCAAAATGCCTTTAAAATTTAAATAATGTCAAATCTGTCCTTTGGTGGACTGTTTTGATAAGCTAAAGTAGATCGACCATAACTCTTTGCTCCGATATAAGATTTGGGTAAAATTGGTATCGTTAGAATGATAATTCAAAGGGATTTCATTTCATATAAAGTAGGCCACCCAGTTCGTCCTGTACAAAGAGTTATGGTCGTTTGAAATTAACCCTAAAAATCTATTTTGATAGGCTGAAGTAAAAGGAGTATAACTCCTTACTCAGACGTTGGATTTGGATGAAACCAATTGAATTGGAAAGAAGACTCAAATATATTTCTTCTCATAGGTTGCAAATCTCTCAGTTCATTATATTAAGGGAGTTATGATCATTTGAAGTTGACCCAAAAATTCGGCTAGCCTCAGTAGTTTGTGTGCAGGAAATTTTCTTGCACATTTACATTCCCAAATATCCCGGCCACCATTTTATAGTTTTGAATGTGCTTGATTATATCCGAAACCTATCAATTTTTGGAAATCTTTATATAGTTGGAAATCTTATTCAATAACCTTCGCATGGAACTATCGACGGGCGAATTTCGGTATAAATAAAATAAAAAAATTAATTTCATATAAATAAGACCAATACACGTACTTGAATACGCAAATACACATACTTGAATACGGGGTGTTACATCCTTCCCCCCTTTAGGACATTCGTCCTCAAATATTAGCGTAATTATTCAACCGAAACAAGTTCAAGTCATCATTAACATTCATATCATCACATAAATACTATGCATATATAAAAAAAACTTACTTGTTAATGTTCTAACTCCGTTTCTTGAACTTCCTCTTCATCTTTGAACAAATGAGGGTACTTAGATTTCATTGCTTCCTCAGCTTCCCATGTAATCTCTTTCCTTTGATGATTTCTCCAACGTACTTTCACAGATGCTATCTCTTTATTTCTCATCTTCTTAACTTGGCAATCTAGAATAGCAATAGGCACTTCTTCATAGGTAAGATCTTCTGCAACTTGAACATGCTCAGTAGAAGTGATATGTGATGGATCTCCGATGCACTTTCGAAGCATTGACACATGAAATACTGGATGTACTGATGAGAGCTCTTGGGGTAGCTCTAATTCATATGCAACTTGTCCAAACCTTCGAGTGATCTTATACGGGCCTATATAATGTGGACTCAACTTCCCTTTCTTGCCAAATCTCATTACCCCTTTTATTGGTGATACCTTTAAAAATATCCAATCACCTATAGAAAACTCTAGCCCTCTCCGTCTACTATCCGTATATGACTTGTGTTGACTTTGGGCTGTTTTCAGTCGTTGCTGAATTACTTTAACCTTCTCTATGGCTTGATAAACAAGATCCGGTCCGAACAAAAGAGTTTCACCCACTTCGAACCATCCTATTGGTGATCTACACTTTCTTCCATATAAAGCTTCATATGGTGCCATTTTGATACTTGAATGATAGATATTATTGTAGGCAAACTCAATAAGAGGTAAATGATCATCCCAGTTGCCCTGAAAATCTATTACACAAGCTCGTAGCATATCTTCAAGTGTTTGGATGGTACGTTCTGCTTATCCATCTGTTTGAGGGTGAAAAGCTGTACTCAACTACATTTGTGTTCCCAAACACCTCTAAAAATACTTCCAAAAGTTTGCAGCAAATTGGGTTCCCCGATCTGATATAATAGAGATTGGCACTCCATGTAATTGGAATATCTCTTTAATGTACAGCTTTGCATACTCTTCAACTATGTAAGTGGTCCTAACTGGTAGGAAATGTACGGATTTGGTAAGCCTATCAACAATCACCCATATAGAATCAAATTTCTGGGATGTACGAGGCAAACCAATAAAAAAATCCATGTTGATCATGTCCCACTTCCAGCTTGGAAGATCAATGCATTGCATATAATCTTCGGGTTTTTGGTGCTCAACTTTAACTCTTTGACAATTTGGATATTCAGCTATAAATTCTGCAATGCTCTTCTTCATGTCATTCCACCAATACATATCTTTCAAATCTTGATACATTTTGGTTGATCCTGGATGAATGGAATATCTTGAAGAATGTGCCTCTGTCATAATCTTCTTTCTTAGCCCGTCTACATCCGACATACACAATCGGTTTTGGCACTGAAGTACTCCTTCTCGCGTAAGCTCAAATGCCTTGGTTGCACCACTCTAAACGTTCTCCTTAAGCTGTAATAAAGTAGGATCTGCATATTGCTTCTCTTTCACTTCAGCTGCTAATGAAGATTCCGCAGCATTATGTACGATAAGCTCTGTATCCGGAGTTTCAAGAAGGCAAACTCCCAAACTATCTAACTGGTGAAGATCTTTAATCATCCTTTGCCTTTCAATAGGTGCCATCATAGCCTTATGACTTAACATATCAGCTACCACATTTGCTTTCCCTGGATGGTACAAGATATCAACATCGTAGTCCTTTAATAGTTAAAGCCATCTCCGCTGCCTTAAATTTAGATCCTTCTGATTAAAAATATATTGCAAGCTCTTATGGTCAGTATAAATATCAATATGAACCTCATATAAGTAGTGGCGCCATATCTTAAAAGCAAAAATAACTGCTGCCAGCTCAAGATCGTGTGTAGGATAATTTTTCTCATATGGCCGCAATCATCTAGAAGCATATGCTATTACCTTACCATGCTGCATCAATACACATCCTAAACCAATTCTGAAAGCATCACAATACACTGTATACCTTTTGGTGCCTTCTGGAAGTACCAACACGGGTGTAGAAATCTAATTGTTCTTTAAATCTTGAAAACTCTTCTCACAGGAATCATTCCATTGGAATTTGGATACTTTATGGGTTAGCTTGGTTAAGGGTGCTGAAATGGAAGAAAAACCTTTAACAAACCCTCTATAATAACCGGCCAAACCGAGAAAACTACGAATCTCCGTAGGCGTTGTGGGCCTTGGCCAGTTCTTCACAGCTCTTATCTTTTGAGCATTAACCTTTATCCCTTCACTAGATACAATATGACCCAAAAATGCCACCGATTTTAACCAAAACTCATATTTAGAGAACTTTGCATAAAGCTTACAATCACGAAGAGTCTGAAATGCCTGTCATAAGTAATTGGCATGGTCCTCTTCTGATCTAGAATAAACTAGAATATTATCTATAAAAACTATCACAAATACATCTAGGAATGGCTTAAACACCCTATTCATCAAATCCATAAAAGTTGCGGGTGCATTTGTTAGCCTAAATGACATAACTAGAAACTCATAATGACCATACCATTTTCAGAAAGCTGTCTTGGGTATATCTTTCTCTTTGACCCTCACTTGGTGGTAACCTGACCTCAAATCAATCTTAGAAAAGCACTTGGCACCCTGTAACTGATCAAATAAATCATCAATTCTAGGGAGAGGATATTTATTCCTAATAGTCACCTTATTCAATTGCCGATAATCAATACACATCCTCAGCGAGCCATCCTTTTTGTGCACAAATAACACTGGTGCTCCCCAGGGGGACATACTAGGCCTTATGAATCCCTTCTCTAGCAAATCTCTTAATTGCTCTTTCAATTCTTGTAATTCTGCTGGGGCCATTCTATACGGAGGAATGAAGATTGGTTGGGTTCCTAGTATTACATCAATACCAAACTCTACTTCTCGTTCAGGAGGCAAACCCGGAAGACCTTCAGGAAATACATCAGAAAATTCATTTACCACCGGAACAGCGTGAAGAGTTGGTGGATCCGCTTCTGTATCCCTTACTCTAACTAAATGATATATCTATTCGTTGGAAATCATTCTTCTTGCCTCAAAGTAAGAAATAAATCTACCTCTTGGTGCGCCAATTTCACCTTTCCATTCAAGGACTGATTCATTTGGAAAATGGAAATATACCTTTTTCGTGCAGCAATCAATTGTGGAATAACAAGATTCCAACCAGTCCATACCCATTATAACATCAAAATCTACCATTTCTAACTCCACAGGATCAGCCATCGTATCACGACCACAAACAGTTACTATGTAGTTTTGGTAAACCCTTCTAGCTATAATAGATTCCCCAACCGGTGTGGACACTTCAAATGACTTAACTAACAGTTCGGGTATTCTTTTGAACTTTCTAGCAACCAATGGAGTAACATAAGATAATGTAGAATCGGGATCAATTAAGGCATATAAATCAAATAAAAAGATAGACAACGTACCCGTAACCACATCTGGGGAAGCCTCTAAATTCCGTCGATCCGCTAGAGCATACGTACGATTTTGAGCCCCGCTAGAACTCGTGGCTCCTCTATCACCTCTAACACAAACCATTGGTTGTGTACCCCTTCCTGAATAAGGCATCGATGATGATGATGCAACAAATGACCCCATAGGTCGTGACATACCCCCTATGACCCATCGTGGGAATTCTCTCATCATATGCCCCGACATACCGCACCAAAATCAAACATTGGTCCCCAGCTGACATGCGCCCAAATGATACCTTTCACATTTATTGCATGGCTCTCGAGAAGGTCTTGATTGGCTTATATTCCCTTGCCCTTGGTACCCCACTGTCCATGAAATTTGACTCTCACTTCTATGTTCAAATTGATTTCCTCTGAACCCTTGGAACTGTGGTGGGGCACTAGCTGCAGAATAAGAGGATAATGGCCTAGGTGGTCTAGCAGAAAACTGTGGTCTGAACTCTCCTTGGGATGCCATGAACTGCCCTGTAGATCTAGCCCACTTGGTATATCTTCTTTCTAATTCCTGTGTTCTTCTCCTATGCCTCTGATCCTTCATTTTCTATGTAAAATCTTGGATCCTCGCTATGTCTATATCTTTGTTAAAAGAGGCAATAGTACAATCTCTAACCGGATATGGATCTAGCCTATCCACATATTGATAAACTCTGTCATCCATAGTAGCTACAACATTAGGAGCATATCTTGACAAGGAATTAAATCGGAGACTGTACTCTCTCACACTCATATTCCCCTGATGAAGATTTAAAAATTGATCTGCACGGGCCTGACGAATCTCAAATGGAAGATAATGATCAAGAAATGCCTCTTTGAACTCTTTCCATGTAGATGGGGGTGCATCAATACCCCAAGATTATTTCCAGTCCTCATACAAATACATAGACTCCCCTTTAAATCTATACGCCGCTAACTTCACTATCTCTCTACCCGTTACATGCATAAAATCTAAGGCCCTTTGAATTTGATCAATAAAGTCCTGTGGGTCCTCATTAAGATCTGATCCAGTAAAAGTGGGAGGATCCATCTTAAGAAAATCCTATGTTCGAAGGCTAGCCGCCCTATCTGTTCCACTAGGACCCGTGGTAGGAATGGCTTGCCCTTGAGCTTGCCCAGCAACTATACAAGTCAAAAGTTGCACTGCATTTCTAAGATCTTGATCAACAGCATTAATAGGTGGCTCTGGGAATATAGTTCTCCTCCCCCTTATTTCTTCCTGAGTGAAGGAAGTTTCTGATGAATGCTCAGCTAGAGCCTTACTTTGATTAGCTGGTATAGTGGGTGACTTACTAGTCCCCTCTCCGGCAGCCACATCTACTTGCTTACCGGTATTCTTGCTTCTGGTAACCGGCATCATTACTATAATAAAAGAAACAAACTGATTCAGTGGTCAACTATGACTTCATATACAATATAGGCTCTATCGCATGATCTAAGACATGAAGAAAAGAAACAATTCCTAAATGTCCATAGCCTCCTATTTATAGATGCGGTGCACGACACATCGATAAATAAGACTCTACGTAGACACGGCTTTGTAGACTCACTAGGATGAACTTCTCTAATACCACTTTTGTCACGCCTCAAATCCTATTGGGGCGGACTGGTACCCGTAACCGAGAAGGCCCGAGAGAACCAGCTCATAACCTTATACTTCCTATGCATACCTCTATGACAACCCAAAATTAGACAGCATCATGTTGTATATAAAAGGAAATAATCACCTGTATAAGCTCGAGCAAACATAAATATGTATATACAATACTTGGCCGTTGGAGCCATCACGTCTATTAACAAAACACCACCTTGACTGTACATTAGGTATACAAAGCCTCTAGACAATACACAGAGTTTAACTAAGGTTGGGACACACCCCTCCATATAACTAACTTCTATACAATACCAAAAGTGACTGGATATGACACAGAAAGCCTCGAAGCAAACTGGAGCTCACCAAAAGTAGTTGGATATCCTGGCTCCTACTTGTGCAGTGTATGAGCTGAGGTACCTGTGCCTGCAGTATGAAATGCAGGTCCCCCATGGGGGACGTCAGTACGAAATATGTACTGAGTATGTAAAGCTGTAGATAATCATATATGATATAGGAGCTTAATAGAAATTAGAAACAAGTGAATAAATTGTAATAGGAGTGGACCACACTTACTAAAACTTGTGACAACCTATAGATTGTATTTATTCAATCACTATACCTTCGTTCTTATCATCTTTGTAATCATTACTGTACTGTACTATGACCCTTAGGCTTCCTCCAGTACATATCAACTAGGATCGACCCATGATAGGCTTATTACCTTGGGATACCACCAATAAACACATAAATATGGATCAACCCATGATAGGCTTATGCCCCTGGGATACCACCCGATAAGAGAGAACTTCCATCACTTAATTCAATTAATCTTTGAGATTGTTATTTCGGTCGCCACCACATTTTTAATACTTTGAAACAATGATACATCAATAAGAGACATATAAATAGACCATCAATGCAATAACAATGAAGTAAGAACTCATTGGCACATTAATGAAGTGTTTTGGAGTCATCAATGCCATAACAATGAAGTTGGAACTTATTGGTATATCAATGAAATGTTTTGGCGTCATTAATAGCAAATGGATCTTGTTTGGGTAACCAAATACCTTCTGACATTCATTAGTACAATAAATATGTAAGATTTGGAAAACAAGTAAGTATTGGAATGCCTTGACATCTTGTAGGGTGGAAACAAGTTCATTGGTAATGTAGGACATCATACAAAACCATTATGGATCACATGTTACTGAATAACTTTAGAAACTTTCTTAATAGAACAATTGTTCACTTTCATGCCAAAGATATGGTATAGATTATGCTTTACATACCTGACTGTCAACCTTCAATACTAGTCCCAAATGGACTTCCTGTCTTTTCGGATTACTTATCTACAATGAACATATATAGCAATCTAGTATTAGTGGTCAAACGTCACAATTCAATTATTTGAATTCATCAAACTAGTGGTTAAGTAGTAAGCCTTAATTACACCATAAAGGGTGTCACTTTAACCGTCTTATACTCCAATTACATTCACATGCCATGCATATTCATACAACATCCTCCAATATCAAGTTTGGATTCATTTATCCTTCCAACCAATCCATTAAACCAAATTGAGCCGTAGACATAAATAATCATCAATTCACTAGTATATCACCATATACATCTTCTATAAATCAATTACCATATCCACCTTCCATAATTCAATACAGCCAAACCATGTAAAATAGTCCATAACCGTATTTTCATCACCTTTCAATAACAACCAATGCATATAATCCTCTATAACATATATACATATGGAAAAGAACAAAGGAAAATAATATTCATACCTTAGAATTCACCTCTTGATTATGCAATCCTGTTTGCACAAATAGTAGGTGTCGGTAGAAGCTCTCGAGATGACAAACGCAGTTATCGCATTACTTTTGAATTTCTACGGTTGAATCAAAAGTAATCTAAAGGTCAAATTTGGCTAGGGTTTGTTCTTTCTCAATGATTGATGATGAAAATGAGTTTTTGAACTCATATACATGTATATATACACAAATTCCTATCCATAATATAATAGGAAATGACCAAAATGCCTTTAAAATTTAAATAATGTCAAATCTGTCCTTTGGTGCACTGTTTTGATAAGCTAAAGTACATCGACCATAACTTTTTGCTTCGATATCATATTTGGGTGAAATTGGTATCGTTAGAAGGTTAATTCAATGGGATTTCATTTCATATAAAGTAGGCCACCCAGTTCGTCCTGTACAAGAAGTTATGGTTGTTTGAAGTTAACCCTAAAAATTTGTTTTGATAGGCTGAAGTAAAACAAGTATAACTCCTTACTCAGACGTTGGATTTGGATGAAACCAATTGCATTGAAAAGAAGACTCAAAGATATTTCTTTTCATAGGTAGAATCTCTCCCATTTCATTATATTTAGGGAGTTATGATCATTCGAAGTTGACCTAAAAATTCAGCTGGCCTCAGTAGTTTGTGTGCTGAAAATTTTCCTGCACATTTACTATTCCCAAATATCCCGACCACCATTTTATAGTTTTGAACATGATCGATTATATCCGAAACCTATCTGTTTTAGGAAATATTTATATCGTTCGAAAGCTTATTCAATAACCTTCGCATGGAATCATCGACGGGCAAATTCTGGTATAAATAAATAAAAAAATTAATTTCATATAAATAAGACCAATACACGTACTTGAATATGCCAATGCACGTACTTGAATACTTGATCAGGTTTAAAATATTATAGATATCATGGGGGTGTGAACTGTTAAGAGTGCTGAGCTAGTTGTATATTAGTTGCAGGATATGGCTTACACATGGTTCAAACATTGGAAAGCACAGAGGGCTGGTGATACAGGGTCTATAGAGTGGGAGGAGTTTGCCACTACTTTTCTTGATAGATTGTTTCCCCTATACCTGAGGGAATCTAAGGTGCTAGAATTTATCAACCATAGGCAGGACAACATGATGGTGGAAGAGTATTCTCTTAAGTTTGCTCAACTAGCTAGATACACTCCTCATGTAGTGGAAAACAGCAGGGCTAAGATGAGTTAGTTTGTTTCTGGGCTAAATAGTTATGTGGTCAATGAGTGTAGATCTGCAATGTTGATTACTGAGATGGATATAGCCAGACTTGTGATCCATGCTCAATAGATAGAAGAGAAGAAACTTAAGATGAGAGAGAAGCGGGATAAGAGAGTAAGGACAGGTAGTTTCAACTTTGCTCTACCTAAGTTAGAGGGTAGAAGTAGTTCTCAGTTCCATCCAAAGTCATCCATTCTAGCTACTTCCTCACCCAGTGCTCCAGAACTGAAATTTAGAGACGACAACTGAAATAGGTCGCCAGAATCTAAGTCTTTGGGCAGTGTTAGCAGTGCACGAACCTATCCTATTTGTCAGAAATATGACAAGCACCGTCAGGGTACTTGCAGAGCTGGCAGTGATGTTTGCTTCGAATGTGGCAAGCCAGGCCACAGAGTCAAAGAGTGTCCTCAGTCAGGTCCTCAGGGTCAGTGTAACCGTTCCTCAGCTCTATCTGGTCACCCGAATCAGTAGGGTGCCACTTCCCATACTACTTGTGGGTAATGCCCAAACAGACTCTACGGTCTTCAGTCTCAAAAGGATCAAAAAAATTCTCCTGATCAGGTTACTGGTATATTGCAGATCTCTCATTTGCATGTTTATGCTTGGCTAGATCAAGGAGCTTCTTTATCTTTTATTACTCCTTATATAGCAGTTGATTTTGGAGTCAGTCCAAAAATTCTAGAAGAGCCCTTCACAGTCTCCACCCCAGTGGGTAAAACCTTTACAGCCCAACAGGTATACTGGAACTGTCCGATTATGGTATCTCAAAAGGTCACTTCAGTAGACTTAGTCAAATTAGAGATGACTGATTTTGATGTCAATATCAATATAGATTGGCTTTATTCCTACTATGCTACAGTCGAATCTAGAAATAGAATTGTCCAGTTTCAATTTCCAAATGAACCTGTCCTAGAGTGGATAGGTAGTACTTCAGTTTTCAGAGGTCAGTTTATTTCCTATCTTTGGGCATAGAAAATGATATCGGAGGGATATGTCTGTCATCTTGTTCGAGTTAAGGACTCTAGTTTCAAAACTCCTAGTTTTGAATTAGTCTCAGTAGTGAATGAATATTCAGATGTCTTTCCCAAAGATCTTCCAGGAATTCCTCTCGAAAGGAAATAAACTTCAGTATTGATCTTCTTCCAGATACTCAGCCTATATCTATTATGCCATACAGAATGGCACCAGCAAAACTCAAAGAATTGAAAGAAGAGTTTAAAAATCTACTAGATAAGGGATTCATCAAACCAAGTATGTCCCCATGGGACACACCAGTCTTATTCGTGCAAAAGAAATATGGTTCTCTCAGAATATGCATTGATTACCGTCAGCTCAATAAAGTCACGGTCAATAACAAGTATCCACTTCCTAGAATCGATGACTTGTTTGACCAATTTTAGGGTGCCAGCTATTTCTCCAAGATAGATCTTAGATCAGGCTATCATCAGCTCAGAGTTAGAGAATGTGACATTCAAAAAATAGCCTTCTGTACTTGGTATGATCACTTTTAATTCTTAGTTATGTCCTTTGGTCTTACCAATTATCCAAAAGATTTTATGGACTTGATGAATTTTGTGTTCAAGAAGTACTTGGACATGTTCATCATAGTATTCATAGATGACATCCTTGTTTACTCTCGCAATGAGCATGATCATGTAGATCATCTTAGAATAGTATTACAGACTCTCAGAAATCATCAGTTGTTTGCCAAATTCAATAAGTTCGAGTTTTGTCTAAGTTCAATAGCATTCCTTGGTCATATTATTTTCAATGATGGCATTAGTGTTGATCCTTAAAAGACCGAAGTAGTAAGAAACTGGCCTTGCCCTGTATCTCCATCAGATATTAGGAGCTTTTTGGGTTTGGCTGGCTATTACAGATAGTTTCTTGAGGGATTTTCTTCTATTGCATCCCCTATGTCCAAATTGACTCAGAAGAAAGTCAAGTTTCAGTGGTCAGATCTTTGTGAGAAGAGTTTTCAGGAGTTGAAGACTTAACTCACCTCAGCTCTAATTTTGGCTCTTCTAGATGGTACAGATGGTTTTGTAGCATATTGTGACGTATCCAGAGTAGGTTTGGGTTGTCCTCATGCATTATGGTAAGGTCATAGCCTACGCCTCCAGACAGCTTAAACCTCATAAGAAGAATTATCCTACTCATGATCTTTAGTTAGCATCCGTAGTTTTTGCCTTAAAGATTTAGAGGTATTAATTGTACGGTGTTCATGTAGATATGTTCACAGATCATAAGAGCCTTTAATATGCCCTTTCTCAGAAAGATCTTAACCTCTGTCAGTGAAGGTGACTAGAGCTCTTGAAATATTAGAACATAAGTGTCCTTTATCTTCCGGGCAATGCCAATGTAGTGGCTGATGCCCTCAGTAGACTGTCTATGGGTAGTGTTGCTCATGTTGAAGACAGTACGAATAAGTTAGCTTAGGAAGTCCATCAGCTTGCCAGACTAGGTGTCCGCCTATTCAATTTAGCAGAAGGTAGTATATGGGATTAGAATAGTTCAGAATCATCTTTGGTTTCTGAGGTGAAAGAAAAATAGGATAGAGATCCCAGTCTAATTAAGTTGAAAGAATCAATCAAAGATCAGAAAGTAGAGGTTTTCTCCTAAGGGAGAGATGGTGTTTTGTGTTATCAGGGTCTTCTTTGTGTGCCAGTGTAGATGACTTAAGGCAGTAAATTCTCGTAGAAGTGCATTATATGCGCTACTCTATTCATCCAAGGGCCACTAAGATGTACCACGACTTGCAGGAGATATATTGGTTGAGTGGGATGAAGAGAGATATTGCAGAGTTTGTGGCTAAGTGTTCTACATGTCAGCAAGTTAAGATAGAGTATCAGAAGCCTAATGAGTCCATGTAGGAGTTCAGTATTCCTACATGGAAGTGGGAAGAAAAGAACATGGACTTCGTGATGGGTTTGCTGTGTACTCGTCACTAGCATGATTTAGTTTGGGTCATTGTAGACAGGATCACTGAATCAACTCATTTTGTTTTAGTCCATACCTCTTATTCAGCCAAGGATTATGCCAAACTCTATATCAGGGAGTTAGTCAGATTACACGGTGTTCCATTGTCCATTATGTCAGATAGAGGTACCCAGTTCACCTATTACTTGGTAAGCATTCCAAAAAGGTCTTAGTACCCAAGTTTATCTCAATACAACCTTTTATACCCAGAAAGATGGTCAAGAAGAAAGGACCATTCAGACTTTAGAAGAAATGCTGTAAGCGTGTGTAATTGATTTCAAGGGTAGTAAAGATGGTCACTTGCCTTTGATTGAGTTTGCATACAACAACAACTATCATTCCAACATTCGGATGGCGCCATTCGAAGGTCTCTATGGTAGGAGATGCAGATCACCAATCGGTTGGTTTGAGTTAGTGAGGCCTCAGTTATAGGGCCTGACTTAGTATTCGATGCCTTAGGAAAAGTCCAGTTGATCAGAGAAAGACTCCAGGCTGCTCATAGCTGACAGAAGTATTATGTAGATGTGCACAGAAAGGATCTCAATTTGGAGATTGGTGACTATATTTACCTAAAAATCTCTCTTATGAAGGGAGTGAAGAGATTCGGCAAGAAGGTAAAAATCAGTCCCCGATATGTCGGTCCCTTCAAAATTCTCAGTCATTTCAACAAGGTAGCTTATAAGCTCAAATTACCTTCAGATCTAGCCTCAGTTCATCTAGTGTTCTATGTCTCTTTGTTCAAGAAATGCATAGGTGACCCATCAGTAGTAGTTCCTATAGAGGAAATTAATTTTCAAAAGTGTCTCTCTTATGAAGAGATTCCAGTCAAAATTCTTCACTACCAGACTTATAGACTGAGGAACAAAAAAGTCCCTCTAGTCAAAGTTCTATTGCGGAATCAGTCTGTTGAGGGAGCTACTTGGGAAGCAGAAGCACATATGCGGACCTATTATTCTCACCTCTTTTCTGCTAACTCATCCTTAGCCCAAGGTAATAGTTTTCCTTAAGCTTGCTCAGTTATCATGTTCAGTTTCATTACCAACTTGGTATTCAGTTTCATGCTCAGAATTCTATTATAAACTTGGTATCAAATACCATTACATTTTAAGTCATATGTTCATTTATTATGTCAGTCACGTATTCATGCATCAAATATGCATCCTCATTATAAGAAACTCAGCTTATCAGAAATCTCATTCATGCATTCATGAATCAGTTACGCATGCATGAGATATGCATATTTAGTATGATTTATTTAGTTTATCAGTCATGACAGTCATTAAATCATGTTCTAGTTATTCATGTTCTTTGTATATTTCAGTTTGTATTTTCCCCATCTCAGTCAGTCTCATTTGAGGACGAATGTTCTCAAGGGGGAGATATTGTAAGACCCTACAAAATTTCTAAGCTTAAATCTATCCTTTAAGCTTGTCAAGGGGGTCCCATATTTAGAAATTCTAGCTAAGTTCCCAGACTTAGTTTATTATTTTCCACCTCAATGTCCTTAAATGATCCGTATAATTCATAATCAGAGAGGTCAATAGGTGTTTCCATACGAATTTTAGATTTTTTGAACCTTGATTAGACCACGTTCGGTGTCCCAAATTAGTGGACCAATGTGATCTTGACGCGGTGCGTCACCTATCACATTGGTTAATATTTTTACAGCGACTACTAGTAAAACTACTAAGGCTTGGCACGATTATGGCGCGACGTGTCCGGTATCTCATCGATGTATCAACTCATCACGTCGCCAATCGCGTTGATGTCGTGTTTTCAGTCATTAAATGTCCATGTTTTTAAGGGAAAAAGGGTCAATTTCCCACCCCTATATAAGCCTATAACACCAGATTCGTCCCTTATTTCACCAAAATATTGTTGTTACTCTCAAATACTCTCAATAACAATTCTAGGGTTTTCATAGGAGCTTCAAATTCAAGAGATTTTACCGTTAGTTTTCAAGAATTTTCCATCCAAGGTTTGTCAAGTGTCCATTCATGGATTCCTTTCAACCATGAAGCCCAAGAATCCAATTTTAAATAATGAATTATATTTATGTTATGGATTGATTATGTTCATGTAGTTATTGTTGCACGAATTCCCAAGTTGGAATCTTTATGTGTTATTCATGAAACTACGCTAGTATGTGGGTTAAAATTTATCAAATTGAGTGGAATTAGGGAATCATGTGGTATTAATTTGATATAATGCCTAAGCCCTAAGTTATGCATACTAGGTGTTTCATAAAATGCGTAAGATAATAATACTTGTGCTTATGACTCAACAAAACCTAAATGATGAATTTATGTTACAATTATGTTCAAAATGACTCCCATACTATTGTTATACCCTATAATAGATTGATGTAATGATCATGAGATTAGGCTTAGTGAATTATGAAATGTTTATATTCATTCTTATTCATGTGAAAGCTTGTGGTATGGAAATACTTTTTGAAAATCCCTAATGATAGTACTATGAATTATTGACCATGGCTATGTGTTCAAGAAGTGTCATGTCTCGTCAGTTTCATGCTATCGAGTACTAGGGGTACTTGTACCCGACAACTTAGCTATGTTCCTAGAGCCAGCATCAGTTTCATGATAAATCTCAGTCACGCCATGATTAGTAGTATTCACAGTCAGCTTCAGAACTCAGTAGAATTCAGTCAGTTACATCATTCAGGAAAACTCAGAAATCTTAGTTAGTTGTTTGATCTCAATAGTATTCCATCAGATAACAAAACTCAATGAACTCAGTCCAGTTAGGTTCAGTTAATCATGTTTAGTGTCTATTCAGATGGGAGTAGGTTTCAGCACCGATTGATCCAAGGATGGGAACTCACCTATGAGTAGAGGGTGTTATTCTTAGAAATAATCCTTTTTCTCCAGAACTACATAGCCAGCGTAGTTTGAGTCATCAAACCTGCTAGTTGAGGGTAGATGAGGTGGTTTAACCTGTTATTTAAGGGTTCCACCATTCTCCTTAGAGTATCTATTATATGAGGGATTTCTCATAGCTTATCCTTACCAGTGGTGCGGTATTGACACCCTTCCAATTGGCGTCATAGGTTGGACCCCAAATCTATTTTGAAAAAGGGGCATATTAGTTAGAAGAATTCTCCCACAGTTTCAATTATAGATCAGGACTGTTAGATACAGTTACCCAGTCTCAGTAATAGAACTCAGATAGTTCCACAGAACCTAGGACTATCAGATACAGTCGGTCAGCTCAGTATGGAACACAGCTAGTTCCATCAGAACCTATACTCTCATACACAGTTGCCCAGTATCAGTTCACGAATCTAATCACAATTACGCACTCATGTATTTATTCTCACGATCATGTTAACAGTCAGTTAGAGTTCATGCATATGAACCTTTTACATTGAGCCTACCTCACTTGCATACCAGTGCAATCAATTGAACTGACGCATTTGCGCTATAGTGTTTTTATACCATAGGTTCTTAAACACGAGCTCCAGAGCATCAGTAGCATTCCAGTTTTAGCAGTCAGAGCCAGCAGTGAGTCCTCATCATTCGAGGATGTTATGATTTGATTTTTTTTGCATCTTTAGTACTTAGTTATTTTAGTAGTTAGAGTTAGTTGGGGACATGTCCCATCAACTCTATAATGCCCCGGAAAATGGGTCCCGGAGCGTCACACGGTGTTTGAGGCTACGAGTAGTCCCAAGCTAACCCTTTAAGCCATTTTTATTCAGTTCAACATAAATCAATGGGGTTTTTATAAATAACCCTCAAATATCAACAGAGCAATCATCATCCAAGAATAAAAGGATTTCAGAAAGATAACAAAATACGACTTATTATTCAACTCCTAACATATATACTAGTCTGACAAGCCTCTAAGAAAATTAGTAAAACCAGCGAGCCATTGAGACATGCCCTAACTAACTCATACTCAGTTATCAAATGTAAACAATTCAATGAAACCAACATCAGACATCACGTCCTCGGAACATGAGGACTCACCACGACCGAGGATGTAGAACAGCGTGCCCGAATAATCACTATCAAACCTGGAACTGAGCACCTCAACCTATAGTCCAAGAAAATGCAGCCCACATCCAAAGATGTGGGTCAGTACCATGGAAAGGAACTGAGTATATGCAGGTGTATGCAGTTGTATAAACATCAGCATCATAAATATTTTTAACAAATATGCAGGATGTATGAAAGATTCACTTAGCCCAAAGAAAATCATCATAATCATGAGAGGATGAAATAACTACAATAACACATGTGAGTCATCATATAATTTGTCAATCACTTTCAGTTCATCAAGAATATCAATTCTCATAATGTAAATATCATTTAAATCTTTTGAAAGAATAACTTTCACAATTCCACTTTTAAATCACTTCACCATTCACCATAGACACAAGGAAACAGACACACTGGGAAATCCTATAACCGACGTAAACCATGTGAGCTACATGGAGTCCAACGTACAACCCACGTTGGGGAGATCCATCCTATCCTTGCCATCGGAGTAGCACTATAGATATCAAATCCACAAAAACTAGTGATCACTATATAAATTATCCTCAGGCTCACTCTTACGGGGGTACGTAGTTCTAGGGAAGTAAGGTCGCTTTATACCTCCTACTCGGTGCTAAAAATTTCTCCCGCACTTAGCTCAGATCATTTCAAAGACAATCTACAACAAAACAATTTCCGTAATATATAAATATACATCGGGAGACATCATGCTTCCCATCTATCAAAATCAACCACGTTGTGAATTTCTTTCACACTCGAGTTCAAAACAACTCCGTTAAGACCAAAAGGTCAAATCATTCAAAATATCTCAAATATTCAACATCAACGTGATTATAACACACACTTTCTCAAAAAAACATAATTTCCAATGGGGATTCATGACTCAAATATCAAAATTATGATAAATATCATTCAAGATTCATGCTTTATATCTCCACACATGTAAATTCATCTTTCAAAATCATAAACATCAAGATTTCATAATAATCATCATAAGATATGGGTTCATGCTTCAAATTCATAAAAATCAAATAAAAATCATGCCTTTGTAATGAAAATTCTTTTTGGGCACAAGAATGAAAAAGAGTTCTTGTTGAAAAACCCCACATACCTTGAATGATGAACTTTAGATCGATACGCATTTTTGAGAAGTTAAACGTGCCTTTCAATGATGGTTCTTGGAGTTCTTGAACTAGGAACTTGGAATCTTGAATAAATTTGCCGAATTAATGGTGAACTTTGGAGGTTCTTGAAGTTGGATGTAGGAGCTTAGGGTTTTCTTTTTGAGGGAATTTGATAAAATATAACATATAATACTTCTAATAGGATTTAACATAGGGTTTGGATGGTTTTAGGTGAGGGGGAATCACCAAAACGCCCTTAAAAATTAAATAATTCTCGAATCTGTCCTTCGGTGGACTGTTTTGATAGTCTGAAGTAGATCAACCATAACGTTTTACTCCGATATTCAAATTGGATGAAACTAATTTCATTATAAAGAAAATTCTCATATCTTTCCGTTGATATATAGTATCTCACCAAGATCATTGTGTACGAGGAGTTATGATCGTTTGAAGTTGACCCAAAAATTCTCTTTTGTTAGGCTGAAGTAGATTGACCATAACTTTTTGCTTCGATAGAGAAATTGGATGAAACCAATTTCATTAGAAAGAGGACTCGCAGAGCGTTCCGTTGATATATAGTAGATAACCCAGATCATTATGTACAACAAGTTATGATCATTTAAAGTTGGAGCAAAAATACGCCAGACCTCAGTACTTTTTCCTGCACGTTTTACTGTTCACTACTATTCATGGTTCGATCGGAATGTTCATAACTCGTCGCTCGGGTGTCCGTTTTGGATGATCCACATATTGTTGGAAAGCTTATTCAGTACTCTACTTAATGGTGGGTCATAATCTAAGACATTCCACGCGAAAAATTTATAATTCATTCTAGAAGATAGAACCCAACACGTTTACGCACAAAATTAAAACTAAAAATTTCCTGGGGTATTACATCATCCCCCCTTGGAAACATTCGTCCTCGAATGATGCTACACATACCAAGATTAGATAGGGAATAGAGCATACAGCTAAAATCATTTGTTAGACTCATCACCACATTGTTTCTCACTCCGTATGCAACATAGAATGCATAAATTCAAGAAACTACAACTGAACACATAATAAATGACCACTGAATTGCTGCAACTTTTATCAAAAGTGCATGATTTAGGAAAGAACAATACCTTTGGCTTAATCGGATTTTGCTGAAAATAGGTGCGGGTACTTGGATAGCATATCCGCCTCAGCTTCCCAAGTTGCACCCTCAACAGATTGGTTTCGCCACAACACCTTGACCAAGGGAACTTCTTTGTTCTTTAGTCTTCGGATACTGAAATCAAGAATCTCAACAGGAATCTCATCAAAAGAAAGATTTTCTTGAATGTCAGCTCTCACAGAGGAATCCACTACCACAACATCGCTAATATGCTTTCTAAGCATGAAGACATGGAATATTGTATGAACAGAGGATGACTCGGAAGGAAACTCGACCTCATAAGCTACCTTATCAACACGGTTAAGAATTTTGTAAGGACCAACATAACGGGGACTAAGTATCCCCTTCTTTCCGAATATCTTCACCCCCCTTATGGGTGAAATTTTCAGATACACTAGGTCACCAACTTCAAACTCAAGGTCTCTCCTTCTAACATCCGCATATGACTTCTGACAACTCTGCGCAATTTTCAACCTTTCCCTAATCAACTTAACTATTTCCATAGCCTCAAATACCAAATCAGGACCACTCATAGCCGCTTCACCCACCTTTAACAACCTATGGGTGATCTACACTTCCTCCCATATAAGGCTTCAATGGGAACCATGCCAATACTAGAGTGAAAACTGTTATTGTAAGCAAACTCTATCAACAGTAAGTGATCATCCCAACTTCCCTTAAAGTCAAGTGCACAAGATCTCAATATTTCCTCTAAGGTCTGGATGGTCGGTCTGCGGATGAAAAGCAGAACTCAAAAGCACTTGGGTACCAAGACCCTTCTGAAAAGCTTTCCAAAATTATGAAGTGAACTGAGTACCCCTATCCAAAATGATAGACAAGGGAACTCTATGCCGTCTGACTAGCTTCGGATATACAATCTAGCGTAATCCTCACCAGTATATGAAGTATGAATAGGAAAGAAATGAGCAGGCTTAGTTAACCTATCAACCACAACCCAAATGGAATTATGATGGCATCGGGAAGGAGGTAAACCAATCATGAAGTCTATATATATCTCTTCCCACTTCTAGGTGGGAATACTAAACTCTTGCATCATACCACCAGGTCTTTGTTGTTCAACCTTAACCTGTTGGCATGTTGCACACTTAGCTACAAATGCTGCTATATTTTTCTTAATGGCACTCCACCAATAGATCTCCCACAAGTCTGGATACATCTTGGTAGCACCAGGATGAATAGAATATCGCACCCCATGTGCTTCAGCCATAATCCTCTATCTCAGATAATCAACATTCAGGCCACACAATGTACCCTGCAATCTCAACGCACCATCTCTCCTTTAGGAGAAAACCTCTACTTTTTTGTCCTTGATTGACTCCTTCAGTCTGACCAAACTAGCATCTAAGTATTGCTTTTCCTTCACTTCCGAAACCAAGGAGGATTCAGAACTACTCTGAACCACTATACTACCTTCAGCAGAGTCAAACAACTTAACCCTTAATCTTGCCAAATGATGTACATCATGAGCCAACTATTTCTTACCTTCTACCACATGCGAAACACTACCCATAGACACTCTACTTAGGGCATCCGCCATAACATTGGCCTTGCCCGGATGGTACAACACGCTCATATCATAGTCCTTTAACAATTCTAACCATCGTCTCTTCCTAAGATTCAATTTTCTCTGGGTAAACACATACTGCAGACTCTTATGATCAGTGAAAACATCAACGTACACACCATACAAATAGTGTCTCTAGATTTTCAAAGCAAACACAACAGCAGCCTACTCAAGGTCATGGGTGGGGTAATTTTTCTCATGGGGTTTCAACTGTCTAAAAGCATAAGCTATCACCTTACCCTTCTGCATCAATACGCAACCCAACCCAACTCTTGAAGCATCACAGTACACCACAAAACCATAAACACCATCAGGCAAAGTCAAAATAGAGGCTGAAGTGAGTTGAGTCTTCAACTCCTAAAAACTCTTCTCACAAGATTCAGACTACAAGAACTTCACTTTCTTTTGGGTCAACCGAGTCTAGGAGAGGGTATAGAGGAGAAACCCTCAACAAAATGGCGGTAATAGCCAGCTAAACCTAAGAAACTTCGGATATCAGTCAGTGAAATAGGTCAAGGCCAATTTCTAACAGCTTTGGTCTTTTGGGGATCAACTCTAATACCCTCGGAAGAAATGATATAACCCAGAAAAGCAACTGCCTTAGCCAAAACTCACACTTACTGAACTTGGCATACAACTTGTGATCTCTAAGGGTTTGTAAGACAGTTCGGAGATGATCAGAATGTTCATCCTCACTACGGGAGTACACCAGTATATCATCGATGAATACTATAACAAACATATCCAGATATGGTCTGAACACTCAATTCATGAGGTCTATGAAAGCTGTTGGGGCATTAGTTAACCCGAAAGACATAAAAAGAAACTTAAAATGGCCATAACAAGTTTGGAAAGTGGTTTTTGGGATGTCACACTCCCTAACTTTGAGTTGATGATAGCCAAAATGAAGGTCTATTTTTGAGAAACAACTTATACCTCGTAATTGGTCAAACAAATCATCTATTCTCGGAAGGGGGTACTTATTTTTTATGGTGACTTTATTCAGTTGGCGGTAATCAATGCACATATGCAAAGAGCAATCTTTCTTTCTCACAAACAACACAAGAGCACCCCAAGAAGAAACACTGGGCCTTATGAAACCATTATCTAGTAGATCTTTGAGTTTCTCTTTCAACTCCTTAAGTTCTGCAGGGGCGATACGGTAAGGAGGAATAGAAATAGGCTGAGTATCGGGTAGAAGATCAATCCCAAACTCTATCTTTCTATCAGGAGATATCCCTGGAAGATCATCCGGAAAAACATCAGAAAACTCATTGACGACGTTAATAGACTGGAGAGTTGGAGTCTCAGACTTAGTGTCTTTGATTCTCCAAATGGTAAATACACCCCTTGGAAATAAGTTTTCTAGCTTTGAGGTAAGAGATAAAATGACTCTTGGGTGACACAAAATTCCCAGACCACTCAAACATGGATGCACCCAAAAACTGAAACTTGACCACTCGGGTCCAACAATCAATATAGACATAAGAATAATACAACCAGTCTATACTCAGAATCACATCAAAATCTGCCATGTCCAACTCAATCAGATCAGCCAACAAGACTCTATGAAGAACGGTAATAGGATACTCTTTATACACTTTTTAGCAATAATCGAATCACCCACTGGGGTAGAAACTAGGATAGGCTCAGGAATAATCTCAGGACTCATTTTAAAATTCACAACAATCTAAGGTGTAACATATGAGAAACTGGATCCAGGATCCAATAAAGCATACACATCTAACTGAAATATATGAAGCATGCCAGTAACAACATCGAGAGAGTCCTCTTATTTCTAGCAGGATGATAAAGAAAAGAATTTATTTCGGCGCTGCCCGCCACCATTGCTAGAAGAGGTGCCCTGAGCTGGGGCTAGGCGAGTCGCTGAAACTGGAGCACTAACAGTCTGAGTCTGGGTCTGAGGGCGATAGTCATGACGCCCTTGTCCATCCTGTGGACAATCTTTAACTCTATGACCCATGTCACCACACCAGAAACAACCCCTCTTCTCAGCCCAACAATCACCCGAATAAGCCCTATCACACTTAGGACACAGGGGATGATTTGGCTTACTGCCAGCACTGTACTAGGACCTGGATGCATATGACCTGCTACCTTGATCCTGCCTACCTCTAGGTATGAGAGCACTAGCAGATGACAGTGCTGGCATAGATGAACGATCCTGATACTGAGGGTGACTCTCTCCCTACGATTTAGTCTGACCCTGTTCATACTGCTCGAACCTAGCTCTCTTATTCCCTCTTATTCTATCTCTCTCCTTAATCTTGTTTGCCTCAATTTTTTGGGCATGATTCATCAGCCTAGAAAGATTCATCTCACTATTCAGCATAGCAGACCTACACTCCTTAACCACATAACTTGACACTTTAATCACAAACTTACTCATACTAGCCCAATTATCAGCCACTAAGTCAGGAGCATACTTGGCCAACTGATTGAACTTTAGACAGTACTCCCTAACAATCATAGAGCCCTGTCGCAGGTTCATAAAATCTTCCACCTTTGCCTCTCTCATCTCCAAAGGGAAAAATTTATCCAAGAATGCATCCTAGAACTCTTGTGAAGTTGTAGGGACAACTCCCCCACCTCTATCTTTTCTCCAAGCAACAACCCAATCATAAGTAAGGTCCTTCAACCTATACACAGCCAACTCCACACTATGTTCCTCAGATATATGCATCACCTGACCATCATTATTTCTTCTCGCTTGACGTGGAGGCATATTTCTGAAAGAGAAGAGCATGAATCAATAGCATAGAGAGACACTTTAAGCATGATAGACTTCTGAAAGAAAAAATCACACTTTTTCTTAAAATGTCTTGTAGCCTCTTGCTCATAGATGTGGCGTGCTACACATCAATGATCAAGACTCAACACGGCTTGTCAGGCTCCCTAGGACACCTTAAAACCTTAGGCTTTGATACCAAGTTTGTAACACCCCGAAAAATGGGTCCCAGAGCATCACACGGTGCTTGAGGCTACAGTATCCCCAAGCTAACCCTTTAAGCCATTTTTATTTAGTTCAACACAAATCAACATTGTTTCCACAAATAACCCTCAAATATCAATAGAATAATCATCATCCAAGAATAAAAGAATTTCAGAAAGATAACAAAATATGACTTATTAGTCAACTCCCAATATCTATACTAGTCTGACAAGCCTCTAAGAAAATCAATAAAACCACCGAGCCATTGATACATGCCCCAACTGACTCATACTCAGTTATCAAATGTAAACAATTCCATGAAACCAATATCAGACATCACGTCCTCGAAACATGAGGACTCACCGCGACAGAGGATGTTGAATAGCATGCCCAAAGAATCACTGTCGAACCTGAAACTGAGCACCTGAACCTATATTCCGATAAAATGCAGCACACATCCGAAGATGTGGATCAGTACCATGGAAAGAAACCATGTATATGGGGTGTATGCAGTTGTATAAATATCATCATCATAAATATTTATAAGAAATATGTAGGATGTATGAAAGACTCACATAGCCCGACGAAAATCATCATAATCATAAGAGGATGAAATAAGTATAATAACACATGTGAGTCATCATATAATTTGTCAATCACTTTCAGTTCATCAAGAATATCAATTCTCATAATGTAAATATGATTTAAATATTTTGAAAGAATAACTTTCCCAATTCCTCTTTCAAATCACTTCACCATTCACCATAGACACAAGGAAACACACACACACTGGGAGATCCTATAACCGACATAAACCATGTGAGCTACATGGAGTCCAATATACAACCCACGTTGGGGAGAACCATCCTATCCTTGCCATCGAAGTAGGACTATCGATATCAAATCCACACAAACTAGTGATCACTATATAAATCAGCCTCAGGCTCACTCCTACGGGGGCACGTAGTTCTAGGAAAGTAAGGTCGCTTTATACCTCCTACTTAGTGCCAAAGATTTCTCCCAGACTTAGCTCAGATCATTTTAAAGACAATCCACAACAAAATAATTTCAGTAATATATAAATATACATCAGGAGCCATCATGCTTCACATCTATCAAAATCAACCACGTTGTTAATTTCTTTCACACTCGAGTTCAAAACAACTCCATTAAGACCAAAAGGTCAAATCATTCAAAATATCTCAAATATTCAACATCAACGTACTTATAACATACACTTTCTTAAAAAACACAATTTCCAATGGGGATTCACGACTTAAATATCAAAATCATGATAAATATTGTTCAAGATTCATGCTTTATATCTCCAAACATGTAAATTCATATTACAAAATCATAAATATCAAGATTTCATAATAATCATCATAAGATATGGGTTCATGCTTCAAATTCATAAAAATCAAATAAAAATCATGCCTTTGTAAAGAAAATTACTTTTGGGCACAAGAATAAAAGAGAGTTCTTATTGAAAAACCCCACATACCTTGAATGATGAACTTTAGATCGATACTCATTTTTGAGATGTTAATCGTGCCTTTGAATGATGGTTCTTGGAGTTCTTGAACTAGGAACTTGAAATCTTGAATAAATTTGCAGAATTAGTGGTGAACTTTAGAGGTTCTTGAAGTTGGATGTAGGAGTTTAGGGTTTTCTTTTTGAGGGAATTTGATAAAATATAACATATAATACTTCTAATAGGCTTTAAATAGGGTTTGGATGGATTTTGGGCAAGGAGGAATGACCAAAACGCCCCTAAAAATCAAATAATTCTCGAATCTGTCCTTTGGTGGACTGTTTTGATAGTCTGAAGTAGATCAACCATAACGTTTTACTCCGATATCCAAATTGGATGAAACCAATTTCATTAGAAACGGAACTCTCATATTTTTCTGTTGATATATAATATCTCACCCAGATCATTGTGTACAAGGAGTTATGATTGTTTGAAGTTGACCCAAAAATTCGCTTTTGATAGGCTGAAGTAGATCGACCGTAACGTTTTGCTCTGATAGACAAATTGGATGAAACTAATTTCATTGGAAAGAGAACTCGTAGAGATTTCCGTTGATATATAGTAGATTACCCAGATCATTATGTACAAAGAGTTATGATCATTTAAATTTGGAGCAAAAATATGCCATGCCTCAGTACTTTTTCCTGCACGTTTTACTGTTTACTACTATTCACGGGTCGATCGTAATGTTCATACCTTGTCACTCGAGTGTCCATTTTGGATGTTCCTTATATCTTTGGAAATCTTATTCAGTACTCTACACAATGGTTGGTCATAATCTAAGACATTCCACATGAAAAATTTATAATTCATTCTAGAAGATAGAACCCAAGATGTTTGGGCACAAAATTTCCACAAAAAATTTCTTGGGGTATTGCAAACTCTTTATTCAACTAGTCTAGAGACTTTCAGACTATAGCATGCTCATATTTATTTCAGTTATTTTAGTAATGATGTACCGCATTTCCAGATGTTATGTTTTATCATATATTTAAACCTTATGGCCTTTCAACCTTTAATTCCCCATTTTTATATCATATTATGCGGTGCTTAGTTATGAATAGCAGTCATGGTTTAGCTTTTGGTCTTTCAGGGTCATGAGCACCATGTAGCATTTTGAGTGCCAGATTCGGGGCGTTACAGGTTACCTAAGCTATGTCAATTTGAGTTAATCGATATTTAGAGTAAAACTAACAGAGTTGTCAAGAAGTGGTTGTAGTAGAGATATTACAACTTGAATAACTTAGAGTTAAGTTCATTGGAGTTTGTAACCAATGAGTTTTGATTATAGTGGAGTTTGAGAGCTTATGAGGGAAAGTCGTGGTTTTTCCATATTTGAGCAAGGAGGTTTCCATGTAAATTCTTATGTTCTTTTACTTTCTATAAATTCTTGTGTATTCACTGTTTGATTTCCATTCTCCTTACCTTAGGTCCTATTCCCTTAACGGTGATGCACCCTCACATTTCAACAATTGGTATCATAGTAAGGACACTCTAAATGTTAACACCTAGAGTGATTTCTTGATCATTGCTACTCCGCCAAATCTTAAGGAAGGACAACCACTCCTAGACCACACCACTTTAATAGGCAATACTATGGGTGGTGGAAAACTAGGATGTTTGACTTTATCACGGCTGAGACTAGTGAGCTGATGGATGTGATACTTGATGGTCCTCATATGACAGTTAGGGAGGTTAAAGAAGGAGACATAACTAGAATTGCCATCAAAACCAAAAGAGAGTATGATGAAGAAGATCATAAGAAAATTGAAAAGAATTTCAATGCAAAAAAATTGCTTATGTGTGGAATAGGACCTAACGAAAATTTTCGAATTTCTGCTTATGAAAATGTGAAAGAAATTTGGGAGTTTTTGAGAACAACACATAAAGGTACAACAGATGTGAAGGAGTCCAAAGTGGATATGCTGACCACTAAATATGAAGCTTTTTCCATAAAGGGAAGAAACCATTCAATAAATGCATACAAGGTTTAACTCAATCATTAATGAGCTGCACTATTTGGGTGAGGTTATTCCTCTACATAAAAAAGTGAGAAAAATTCTAAGAGTTCTTCCCAATGCTTGGAAAAGCAAAGTTGATTCCATCACTGATGCCAGAAATCTAAAAATGATTACCATGGATTAATTGATTAGAAATTTAAAGACTCATAAATTGAAAAACAACAGGGACAAGAAAAGAAAGAGACTAAAAATGAAAATTTACTTGCACTAAAAGTCTCAAATTCTTAATTTAGTGAAAATGATACTAATATGTCTTACCTAGATAAGAAGATTGTGAAGGTAATTAAGATAATTGGATAGTTTCAGAGAAAAAGAAGCATCAGCAGAAAGGAAGGTACTATTAAAGTCTGCTACAAATGTGGGAACCTGGACAATTTATTAAAGATTGCCCTCTTCACAAAATGGATTACCAAGAGTACCTAAAGTCAAGGGGATACAAAGGAAAGAAGAAGGACTAGGTTCATAATAAGTTAAGAAGAAAGATTTTTATGAATCTAATGAATCTAAAAAGACTGAGGATGCCTCTATGTTAGCTATGAAAGATAGTGAAAGCTCCAATAACTCTCTTTTTGATCTCATGGAAAATTTAGATGATGAAGTAGAGAATGAGGTAACTCTTTTTGATATTAAGCAGAACTTAAATATTATAACCCTAAGAAGATAAAGAAACTAGCAAATTTATTGCTTGATTCTGTGTGTGAACTTACTGCTGAGAGGGATTTACTTGAAGATAAGGTAGAAAATCTAGAACATGAAAAACTTACCATAACCATTCAGTTGTCTTACGTAGGAGAACAGACTTTAAAATTAGAATTTAAATATAAAGATTTGATGGATCAACTAAAGAAGATGGTTGAATCTTCTGGGAAGGGATAAAAGGAGGCTTCAAAGCTTCAGATTGATCTCGAAGAAGGGCTGAAGAATTCTCAAATTTTCTTATGACTGCTCTTCTAAGATTGAAAATAACTAGAAAGGGACCTAGTCCTTCTAAAAAGAGATCTTAAGAAATCTCTAAAATGGACCACATCTTTACAGATCCTTGCAAATATAACCAGTTGGGGTTTTAATCATGGTAGAGTTCTTTGGTATTAGAAAAACACCTACAATCCTAAGACACAAGACAATCATAACTTTTTTTGCTAAAGTAAAGCCTTCAACACTCTATGCACTCATAGTTGCAGGGATAGTCATCTAAAAGAGAAATTCTAGGAGTGGCTTATAGAAAAATTGAACACTTCTAGCTATTAGAGAGAGTCATTCTCTAAGGGACCAAATTTCCATATAAACTTTAAGAAGAATAATTTACCCACCTAGACTAAAAAGTCCTTGATTATGTCCTTTTCTTTATTTTGGGAACTCATACTTAAGTGGGTTCCCAAATTTGACAAATGATCTATATGTTCAGGTAGGAGTAAGGAAAGGTAGCCAGAACTAGTTCATGGGTAGTGGATGCTCTAAGTATATGAATGCGAGGACTGACTATTTTCTCTCACTCAAGAAAATTCAAGGTGGAGGTGTCTCTTTTGGAAACAGAAAGGAGTGTTACATCCATGCTTTTGGGAAGATTGGAAAATCTCTAAATCATTTAGTAGAAGATGTGTATTATGTAAATGATCTGAAGTAGAGTCTTCTAAGTGTATCTCAAATATTTGACAAAGGAAATAAGGTAAGGTGCTTATTTGATGGATGCACTATGTCAAATTTGAAGTTTGGGAAAGTCATTCACAAATCTAAAAGGTGAAAAACATGTATGTGGTTGATCTAGACTGTACAACTGACTACGAATTGACCCGCTTAAGTGCTTAAGGTGAAAATGTTGATTTATGGCATAGAAGGCTAAGACATGTTAGTTCCTATTTACTAAACAAATTGATATCAAAGTACCTGGTCTGTGGTGTTCCAAAGTTGCAGTTTTCAGATAACAAAGTTTGTGATCATTTGTCAAAGAAAAACAAACTAGATCATCATTTAAGTAGGAGAAGCATGTCAGTTACATATAGATTTATATGGAGCAGAAAAAGTACAAAATAGAGGTGGGAAATGTATGTATTTGTTATTATAGATGAGTATTCCAAATTCACCTGGACAATATTCTTCAGAACTAAGGATGAAACTTATGATGTTCTGATGTTCTTTGCTAAGCAAATTCAGATGTAGCTGAACTAGAAAATTGAAGGATATAGATCTGATCATGGAACTGAGTCTAAAAACTCCTAATTTGAAGGATTCTATGCTAAAATGGGACCAATCATAAGTTTTTTGCTCCCAGAACTCCTCAGTAGAATGTAGTAGTTGAAATAAAGAACATGACTCGTATTGAAATTTCTAGGACCATGTTGATTGACAGTATTCTTCCAAAAACTTTTTTGGTTGAAGATGTTAACACTGCCTATTATGTGACAAATAGATGACTAATCAGACCTCTCTTGAACAAAACTCCATATGAACTTATGTTTAGGAAAAAGCCTAAGCTTGATTATTTCAGAATATTTAGATGCAAATATTTAGTTCTAAATAATGGAAGGAATGAACGTGGGAAATCTGACTCTAAAAATAATGAAGCTGCATTTGTAGGCTACTCTTCAACAAGCAAAGCATACAGAGTTTCAAACAAAAGGACACTATGTGTGGATGAAAGTGTACATATAGTCTTTGATGAATCAGGAAAGCAAAAAGATTCTACTGGAGGTGAAGATTCTGACATGGAAGGACTCTTTCCTATTCAAAGGGATGGTATAGTTGAAACTAAAGTTCAAGAACAAAATGATATAGTTAAAGATAAAGAAGGTGATGGTGAATTAGGTCTTCAGTTGCTGAATCTAAATACATAAGGGGAACATCAAGAAGAACCCGCTCAAAATTTGCAAGGAATTGGTCCTAGTAGACCTCAGTCAAGAAGATCTAATTGGAAGAATAAATCTTCTCATCCTCTTAAAAATTTGACCTCTCCCTTAGAATCTAGAATGCAAACGAGAGCCTAAGCCATGAATTTTATGGATTTCTCTGCCTTCTTATCACGAGTTGAGCATAAGAATGTAAAGGAGGCCCTAAAAGATGTTGAATGGATCAATGCTATGTAGGAGGAACTTCAGCAATTTGAAAAGAGTAAAGTCTAGCACCTGTTCCCCAGGCCTGTTGACATAATAATTATTAGGAAAAAATGGGTGTACAGAAACAAACAGGAAGAACATGGCACTATAAATAGAAATAAACCAAGGCTCGTTGTTCAAGGAAATAATCAAGAAGAAGGTATTGGCTATGATGAGAAATTTCCTCAAATTGCTAGGATGGAAGCTATCATGATTCTTATTGTTTTTGATATCTATATGGGTTTCAAAGTCTTCCAAATAGATGCCAAAAATGCCACTTTTAATGGAAATTTAAAGAAAGAAGTTTATGTCAAACAATCTCTAGGTTTTGAGGATGCAGACTTCCCACATCATGTGCTCAAACTGGATAAGGCTCTCTATGGATTGAAGAAGATACCTAGAGCTTAGTATGAGAGACTTTCAAAGTTTCTTTTAGAAAATAGCTTTAAGAGAGGAAAAATTAACAATACTCTCTTTGTAAAGTCCAGAGGTAGTAACTTGCTAATTATTCAAATCTATGTTGATGACAAAACTTTTGGGGAAACTTCTGAATCTCTATGTGCGGAATTTACAATATTAATGGGGAGTGAGTTTAAAATAATCATGATGGGTGAATTGACATTTTTTCTAGGTTTACAGATTAGACAAACCTCCCAAGGGACTATGATTTATCAGAAAAATACATCAAGGAGTTGCTAAAGAAGTATAATATGGGAGATGCCAAGCCAATTGATACTCAAATTAGAACTAGCTCAAAAATGGATAATGATTAACCTGGTTCCTTAGTAAATGATACCATGTATAGAGAGATTATTAGATATTTACTATACCTCACTGCAAGCAGACTAGATATTATATTCAGCGTTGGTATGTGTGCTATATTTTAGGCTTGTCCAAAAGAGTCTCATCTTAAAGCTGCAAAGAGAATTCTCAAGAATCTGAAAGGGGCAAGGGACCTGGTCCTGTTCTATCCATATGAAGATAGTTTTGATTTAATAGGTTATGCTGATACTGATTATGTTGGATACTTGGAGGATAGAAAGAGCACCTTAGGAATGGCTCATTTCCTTGGTTCATCTGTAATTTTTTGGGGTTCTACGAAACAAAACTCAGTTGCACTATCTACTGTTGAAGATGCATATGTGGCTCAACTTCTTGTTGTGCTCCATTGTTATGGATCAAATAGAAACTGAAGGATTTTGGAATTGTTTTTGACATTATTCCTTTTATTTATGACAATAGAAGTGCTCTAAACATTGATAAAAATCTAGTGTAACATAAAAGGACAAAGCATATTGATGTGAGGCATCATTTTTTGAGAGATAATATTTCAAAAAGAGGTTATTTACATGAAATTCTGTAAGATTGATGATCAAATAGCTCATATCTTTACAAAGGCTCTTCACAAGGAGGAATTTGTGAAGAAAAAGTTGAGTTTGGGATTGATCAAAATGAATTAACCTACTTTATGGATTAATTTTCCTATATCTATTGGCAATGATTAAGCGACAGGTATTATTGATGAAGTTTGTACTTTTTGGTCTAACTCAATACCATACCTACCTATACATGTGCATGGTGAACCACTTTGAAGGGGAACATATGAGACAAACAATATATAAAAGATTCACTCAAGCAAGGGAGGGATACGGTCTTGTCCCATACGTTAGTACCACTAATGTGCAATTTAAAATTTTGTAAAGTTCTTTATGAAAAAGCCAAATCTTTTTCCATATCTATCTGAAAGTTTTCAAATACCTAGAAAAGTGAAGAGTTGCACCTATTAGGACCAAGCATGTCCTATTTTCTTAAAATCTCTAACGTTGCAACTATTTGTTCCCTTAAATACAAAATCAAATCCCCTTTTCTACTCACTTTTCAAAGTCTATTTTCAAACCTTTTCTTTCAAAAGTAGTCTGTTCTAAAATCACTTTTCTTGTTTTTCACTAATATTAAAAGCATCCCAATGGCTAAAAATCCTTAACACTCAAGCCTAACAAAAGACTCAAAATGTGCTCAAAACCCTTCGCTCCAGCCAAAAAATCCTTTCTTAAAAAATGCTTCTCCATCAATGTCTATGATTGAGAAGGACATTTCCTTGAACTCTCCTAGATAAACTGAGTTTATTCTACTCTCTACACCATCCTATAAAACTCCTATGGCTGGTATATCTTTCACTCATATTTCTATGAATGAGCAGCCAACCATGGAAGAAATTCCAAAAGTTGTGGAACCTCCATCTGAGTCTGCCATAGTAGTGAACCAAAGTAAAGCTTTTGGTTCCCTTATTGAATTCAAGTTCCCTCAAAATCCCCTTTCTTCAAAAGTCTCAAAAAATACTAACCCCTCCGAAACCCTAAACGAACTCGGTTCTCCCACCCCTTCAAAGTCAAATCCTATTTTTCCCTGATACTTTGATGAAAAGATTTCCATGAAAAATCTAATCCTTCCAGTAGTGAGTTGGCTGGTGAGGATTGGGATGTTGAGAACTTTTTTCTTTCAAATGACCCTAGGAAGAGTTATTTTGGTCCAGAGGAGCAAAGTGTTAGTGAGAAAATTGGAGATTCATCTCCTAAAATTGATGAGACTATTTGGAAATTTGTAAAACCTTCAAATGAGGAGGATGAAATTGAGGATGATGAATTGCCTTTTAGGTGGTCAGTGCAAAAACAAAGAGGTAGTAAGGGTAAATAAAAGGTAGTTGATATTGGTGTAAAAGTTATATGAACTTACTTAATTAGGGGTACTGAGAAGAAGCTATTGGGGGATACTATGAAGGCAAACAAATCAACAACTATTAAGAGAAAAAGTTTGAAGAAAGGGACAGTGATTGAGGAAGAAATTATTGATATGGTTGATATCTGAGAAGGTGATAAGGATATTGATTCTACTATAACCAAGAAAAAGAGGGAAGAAGTGTTGGACGATAGAAGGACCAAGTCCTCTCCTACAAAATCATAAAGTCCTATTAGGATAAAATAGAAACACATTGTATGAAGGGAAGAATGCTTTTTTGGGACCTAATCCTAAAAAGAGAAATGTTGATGAAGAAGAACCAAACAACGATCTCAAAACAAGAAAGAGGGAGGAATAAGAGAAGCTTCTGTCTAGAGGGGAGAGAAATGAGATCCTCAAAACTTAAAAAGTCCTGTCAGGAAGAGTCTTTGACCCTTGGATCTATGAAAAATCTGGCATGGTAGAACTAGTAGAGTAGTAAGACACCAGGGTTGGTTACACCTCCAAGAGGAACAAGCTCTTTCTATCTTTAAAGGTTAAGTAAAGAAGTTTTATTATACTATAAATTTCATATGATGGGATGAGTCTGTCTGCTTTAGTACAAGGAAAAAAAGTAAAGTTAGATGAAGAAGTTTTGTTAAAATATTTGGATGTTCCTATCATTTGTATAAGAACTGTACCAAAATGATAGCCCTCAACTAAATTCGTGGTAGATGCCACTGAAGTAGTTGGACCCTCAATGACAGGTGTGAGAAAGAAGTTTCTCAAGAATGAGTTACCAATAGTTTCTTAATTTGTCAACAAGGTCATCTTGCCCAAATATGAAAAGATAAAATAGCATCAGCTATGGATTTTTATCTGATGGAATGCCTTAGTATGTTTGAATTAATCAGCTTACTTGCCTTGATGATTCAAAATATGCATAAGTTTATCCATGAGAAAGAGGGTAGATATGAAATGCCTTGCCTACTTCCTAAACATGGTATTTGATCACTTTGGAGTTTTATGTGAAAAGGGAACTCCTAGGATAGTAAAATAGATCAACATTGATTAAAAATGAGTGTATAAAAGGAATAGTAGAGACTATGTCCTAAGTGTCGGAGTTGCTGTCAGCCTTGGAGAAATTGAGTAAGAAATTAAAAGAGATAAGGGTTAGGTTAGCTTCTAAGGATGCAAAAATTCTGCACTCGAAGATAAACAACCAACAACTTACCTCGGAGAGGCTGCTAAAGTACTACTAGTAGAGAATGCAAAACTCTAAACTAAAGTTGAAACACTCATTGAGGAGGTTAAAAGACTGAATGTAGAAGTTAAGGACCTCACTAAGAAGATTTTGAATGCTCATACTATAGAGAGTTCTAGAATGGAGATGTTGCTCAAGTCTCTCTCCCCAAAACCTCCATCTACATAAGCCCTTTGTTTTTAAGTCTCCCTTTGGAACCTTGTGTTTGTTTCCCCTTTTTGATTCCTTTGTATTTTTAGGATCAAAAATTTTGTATCAATTTTTATTACACTGTATGGTACTCGCTATTTTTCATGAATAGAATCTTATTTTGTGTCTATCACGAGTTCTCTTTTATTACAGTTAATCATTCATATTGGTGTTGCCCTAGTGATCATGACTTAATTGATTTGTGCTTACTTCATTATTAGATTACTATTCTTATTTTCTATGATGTCAAAAAGGGGAAAATATTTACTTCATCATGGTATGAACCAGGCTGCATGAGTAATCAGTGGCGTGTAGGAGAATACTAATGATAGAGGCAATGTGAATGTGTAAGAGAATGCTGATATAGAGGGAATATCAATAGGGGAACAAACACCTTGATGCTACTTTGATGTGTATGATACGAGAGTGAAGGAATGCCACTGACAGGAAAATATTGGTGTAGATACAGGTGCTTGATCTGAATCGAAATGAATTTTGATCCCCTGAGGTCATGTTTTGTCATTATCAAAAAGGGAAAAATGATTGTCTCATGTTTTAATGATGACTAGTTGATATTGGAGGACCAGGTCCCTTGCATACCTTGCCTTGGTATAGCTGTCACATGTTTGTACAGTTTTGTGTGCTAGTGCAACAAAAGGTGCTGGTGTACAACATACCAGATTAGACACCTGGTCCAATTAAAATTCAACCCTCATTATCTACACTACTAAAAATACCAAGAGATGCCTCTTCCTCCATAGTTTTTGAAAATTAGAGAATTTTTTGGTTGTAGTGAAAACTCTTAAAGCTCATGTTCTAAATTTTTACTACTTTTTGTTAAATATTCTTGAGTCTTGCATTGTAATACATTTACTCATCGTATAAGAGTAAAGCTTCACTATTTGTAGAGTTCTAAGGTAGGGTTACCTAAGCTGTGTTAATTAGAGTTAATCAATATTAAGAGTGGAAGTGACAGAGTTGTCAAGAGGTAGTTGTAATAGAGTTATTATAAAGTAAATAACTTTGAGTTCAGCTCATTGAAGTATGTAATCAATGATTTTTGATTATGGTAGTGTGTGAGAGCTTGTGAGGACAAGTCATGTTTTTTCCTCCCTTAATGTAACACCTCGAGATCTGGATGCCACATGGTGCTTGGAACCACAAGTGATCCCAAGCTAACCCATGAGTTGGGACACCATGAAGCAACTGAATTATAATACAATAAATAACAAGTTCTGTTGTGCGGAAACATAATCATGGCATAATCTGAATAAGTACAACACCAATTAAGTTTATAATCTAATTAAAACTGAAGAAAGAAACTAAAATTTAAATGACTGATCTCGCTGACATCTATGAATCCTCTACTATACTGACTATAGATAGCTGGGACATACCTCCAACTACCACTAATCAATACATATAAAAATAAATAAAAAGTACATAAACTAAAACTATTTGGATTTCCCAAAACAAGAGAACTCCTCACATTCTTGCTGGAAACTGCAACTGTTTGTCATGATGTGCGGGCTACAAATGGTACCTACTTTATGAAACAATGTAGCCACGCAGACGTATATGTGTATCAGTACTTCTAGAATATACTGAGTATGTAGGGGTGAATGCAATAAGTAAAACTTATTTCATATGTAATCTTAAAGCAAGCATGCTAAGTGTAAGTAGACTCTCCAATAGGCTAAAATAAACTAAAAATTGAAATATCCTAAAGCATGAGTGGCAAACATACTTTGATAAGATGGTGAATCTCTACACTTAGTTTTTGTAAAACTATACTTTAGGGATACTTTAGAGAACGAGACTTAGCATGTACTTTAAAAACTTAACCTGGGTTGTGTAGCTTTACTATTATACGTCCACCCACTGGCTATATGGGCCCAGTGTTACCCCCTGAATAGGCCCCAGTGTGTGCTAGCCGCATAAAATATCATAAATGACCAGGGATTCCCTTGTACCCTTCGCCCTCCATGATAAATATATACATGTATAGGCTTCGGATTCCCTTGTACCCCACAAGCACACTGTCATCAAGACCGACCCTCATGTCGACAAACTTGCATTTTCAGTGTCCATCCTTTAGAATCACTCCTTCACGTCTAGCTATCACAACTCCTATTATTGTCCAACTAAAACATTTAACACATAACCAAACCACAATCCCAGGAGTAAATTAGTAAGGCATTATTAAGAGGTATCATCATACCGACTATAGCTTAAAAGTAATTTCATTAGCCAACACTTTGGGGATTCAAAAAATATCCCGCAAGCTCCATTATTAAATTCACTTAGGGGATTCCGATGTATCCCACAAGGTTTTTTAAAACCATCCTTAACCATTTAACCATTTAAACCATGCACTAGTTTCAAGAAACAAACTAAGCCAAGTGATAATACATAAACCAAATTAATTATGCAGGTGGGTTGAGTCTATTACCAATTTCCATACTAAAACAATTAATTTGGGAATTTCATTGTAGCCCTATTTCCATCCACCATTCTCACATATGCCAACGCATTAACCAACCTTCAATTTAAGAATAATTGTTTTATAAATATCAGGGAAAAAGTATTTATATAGTTTATATTTAAAATGCCCAATCCATAGTACAAAACTCAACATCAATATTTCATGAATGATACTTTAGATCACATGCTTTTAGAAAATTGACAATGAGGGAGGAGTAACATGCCTTAAACACCCAGTAGTATGGAGAGAAATCACCCTTGGAAGTCCTAATTGATTAATCTCCTCAAAGCCCTAAGTGTTCTTGGCATATAGGATTTGATAGTGTTTGGGAGACTATTTGATAAGTTTATGAGGGCTAAGGATAACCTAAAGAGGTTATAAGACGTGGATTTGAAGTTTGGTAAAAAGGGAAATGTCCAAAATTCCTTTAATTTAAAAGTTGGAAAAAATGTCGCATTTGACTATGGTCAACCATTGACTCGTAAACCCTCCTTATGATATGTAACCACGAGTCGTAACCAAGATAGTGACAAAAATCCTCATACACTGTCAATCTTAAAACTCAACAAGCTTACTAGAAACAAGACCATACAGCTCCTAAGGTCAAGTCATAGTCAACACAGAGCTCAATTTGGTTGAACATTGGACATCCTACAATTTTATCTTACGAATCATAACAATCCTTATAGATCGTAGTGATCCATTCATACTCAGAGAAGAATCAAGCCACAAACTTACATGTTTTGGTTCCAACTCCTTTTAATGACTCATCATGATCCTTTATGACTCGTTCTCTTAGATAATACCAAGGATAGAAACTCAACGCCACACACTAGTCACCCTATGACTAGGGTCACCTAACCCATCAAGACACCCTACGGCTCATGGGGTCAAGTTATAACCAGGAAAGTGAGCTCAAAGCTAAAGAAATTTTCAAAGGCCCAAATTCATGGTGTTTCTATTCTCCCCTACTTGGATAATTCATCCTCAAATGATGGGACAAGGAATTTACCAGCACGATTAAATTCCAAGCATGACTACTCTTACTTTTATGAAAAAAACCAAAAATACCAAGGAATTTATGATTTCCCTTTAACAAAAACAAAAAACAAAGATGTTAAGATCAACACATGCCTTAAGCTAGATTTTCCAGATCAGGGAATAAGAATGGATACTTGGACTTCATGTCCTCTTTGACTTACCAAGTCACCTCTTCAACCTTGTGGTAGAACCTTTATCAAAGCTACATCCTTAGTCCACAACTGAGGGGACTTGTATATCCAAGATTTCATCTGGGAGTTCCTCAAAAGACAAGAAATCGAAAATACCAATATCCTTGATAGGCATAATTCGGGATGGATAACCTACACACCTCCTCAACATTGACATGAGGAACACCGGGTGAATGGACCTTAAACTAGAGGTCAACTACAATTCATATGAAATATTACAAACCCTCTTCAAGACTAAGTATAGGTCAATATATCGGGACTGAGCTTTTCCTTTTTCTCAAACTGCATTACTCCATTCATAGGAGATACCTATAAGAACACCCAATAATTAACCTCAAACTCTAACTTCCCATGCCTTATATCTATATAGGACTTTTGGTGATTTTGGGTGAATTTAAGTCTATCCTGGATCACATTCACCTTCTCCATCTCTTAGTGAACCAAATTTTGGCCAAACAGCTCTGCCTCACCAACCTTAAACAACCCAATAGGAGACCTACGCCTCCTACCATACAAAAGCACAAACAGAGCCATTTTGATACTAGAGTTATAATTGTTATTATATGCAAACTCAATAAGAGGAAAATGATCAACCCAACTACCACCATAGTCAACCACGCATGCTTGAAACATATCTTCCAATGTTTGAAAAGTCATTTCCGCTTGCCTATCCAACTACAGATGGAAATCAGTTCTAAGGCTCACCTTAGTCCCTAAAATACCCTGAAATGAGTGCCAAAAGTATGATAAAATTGAGCTCCATGATCTGACATAATGGAAACAGGAACCCCATGCAACTTCACAATTTCCTCAATGAACAATTTTGCATAATCTTCCAATGAAAAAATAGTCCTCACTGCCAATAAGTGAGCAAACTTAGTCATCCTATCCACGATAACCTAGATAAAATCAAACTAATTTCGAGACTGAGGAAGACCGATAATGAAATCCATATTAACTACTTCCCTATTCCATACAGACATCTTAATTCCATGATAAAACCCTCCGTGCCTCAAGTGCTCAACTTTCACTTGCTGACACACCATGTATTTAGCCATAAAACTAGCCTTATCTCGCTTCATATGGTTCCACCAATAGATATCTTTAAGTCATGATATAACTTTATCAAACCAGGATAATGACATAATGTGACTTAAGATCTTCAGCCAAAATCCTCTATTGCAATCCATTAAAATTAGGAACACATAACCTCCCTTGTTACCTTAAGATATCATCACCCCTAATCTCTTAGGCCATAACCTTCTGTTGACCCACATCTCCCTTAATCTTATTTAAGACAAGATCTAATACCTGCTTCACCTTTAGTTCGGTACTAAAAGATGACTACGTAACCTTTTGCACTAATACACCACCATCTTTCGAGTCCAAGAGACGAACTCCAAGGTTAGCTAAATAGTAAATGCGCTTCACCAATTCCCACTTATCCTTATCCACATAAGTAGAATTCCCATGGATAACCTTCTAAGAGCATCATCAACCATATTAGCTTTACGTGGATAGTAGTAAAGACTCACGTTATAATCTTTGAGTAGCTCAAACCACCTCCTTTGCCGGGGATTTAGCTCTTTTTGAGTGAACACATATTGCACACTAATGATTACAAAAGATATCCACATGCACTCCATAAAAATAGTGACATGATATTTTCAATGCAAACACCACATCTAACAACTGTAAGTGATAAGTTGGATATTTTTTCTCATGCACCTTTAACTTTCTAGAGGCCTAAGCCACCACCTTGCTATGTTGCATCCAAATGCAACCACGCCACACATGGGATGCATCACAATAGAACACAAAACCATTAGTGTATTCAGGAAAAGTCAAGACTAGTGCTGAATTTAGCTTATTCAGCAGCTTCCCAAAACTACCCTCATAAGAATCAGACTACAAAAACTTCTCATTGTTCTAAGTTAACTTAGTTAATGGAGCAGCTATAAAAGTAAAACTTTCTACGAATCTCCTATAGTAATTGGCTGAACCCAAGAAGTTTCAGATATTGGTTGGAGTCATGGGTCTAGGGTATTTTTAAACCTCTGTAACCTTTTGTAGATCCACCATTATCCCATCACTAGATATGAAATAACTCATAAAAGTAACAACGTTTAACTAAATCTCACATATAGAGAACTTAGAATACAAATGCTGGTTTTTAAAGGTCTGTAACACAGTATAGAGGTGATATGTAGTACCCCAATCATTTTTAAGCCTAAATCTGCCTTCTGAGTGAATATAGATGACTTTTAAAATGATTGATATTTATACCATGTTGTATTTTTATAATTTCTACTTTTTTCCATGTAAGCTTTCCATTGCTACCAAATTGACCCAAATCCAACACTCAGGTGAAGAGTTAGAGCCATTTTAGTAAGACAGTGTGCCACCTGTCACTTTAGCGCATCACTGAGCTAGCCAAAATGGAAATTTTCATTTTTCAGTGAGCTTTTGCGATATTGACGTATCACATAAAGACTCAATTTTAGGATTGTCAAATTCCAGTGTACCAACATGATTCCACTGCGTCATGGTGCCCTTTCAGGTTATAACCAAGGTGGAAAATACGACTTTACCGTATCCCACCACTGAGCAGTTTCCCAATTGTCCAATTCTAGTAAAGGACCGCGATCCTGGCGTGTCACACAAGGGCCAAAAATTGGGCTCCAGTTCTAGAAATTGCTCAAGGGTATTTTGGTCTTTTCCACCCATCCTTATCCTTTATATATATAAGTGAGGGAGAAAATCCTCATTTCCTCTTCTATCTTCTCTAAAATTCTAAGGTTTCTCTCCAAAATTTAATCCAATTCTTGTCTAAATATCTCAACATCAAGCCATGGCTTTTACATATTAGTTCAAGATTTAAAACTTCAAAGTCAAGAAAATTTAGATCTCTAACTCAAGAAGTGGGAAAAGAAGTCTATAGCAAGTTTATTTATCCCGAATAATAATCAAGGTATGTGGGGCTTGAACAAGAATATCCTTTCATTCTTGTGCTCAAAGAATTGATTTTTACTATTGGAATTTCATGATCCTTGCAAGTGGGTTTAGACCCAAATTTCTTTATTTATGATTTATGAGATTTGAGTTGATTAAGTTTGATATTTATGATTATTTTACCATCATATTTCTTTAATTGAGAATTTATGCCATGAATTGTATTTTGTTATTATGTATTGATGATTTCTAAATCATTTAAGATAAGTGTCATGAGTTATTCTTTTCCATGAGAAGATTGAGTATTGAATGTATATCGATATTGAGCTTGAGGGTGAAGAATGAGTCCTATGATGTTTTCTTGAAGCTTTTAATACTTGATATGATTTGATATGCAAGTTTACCCGATGTTGAGAAAGACTATTTGAGTTTGAGTCTAGTTAGGAATCCATAAGTTATATATGATTTATAGATGATATATATTTAAGATTTGGTCTTCATGATAGACCCTTGAGTTGATTAATGTGGATTTCCTAACGCGTACTGAGTTGAGTCTGGGAGGAGTATTTAGCACCGATTATGAAGTGTGGGTTTAGCAAATCCTACTTTCCCAAAACTATGTGCCACTAAAAAGGATTATTTGAGGGCCAAAGAGTTGAGTTTGTGATTACAGAGATGACTTTGAGGTTATACTCCCTGGCAAGTGTATAACGCTCCCGCCAATGTAGGGTTCCTTCCTTAGAAGGGAAAAATATTAGACTCGATGTGCCTCACATGGTTTATGTCGATTATAAGAAACTCCTAAGTCTATAATAGTCTAAGTTTCTTGAGTTACCGAATCACTCTAAGTCATGAGTTAAAGAGTTTGAGTTAAGTCTAATGATTTATGAGATTTATGAAGCATGTGTTATTATCGATGATTTATGGAAATTATGTTTCAGGAAATTTAAGCAAAGAGAGTCATTATTGTCATCATACATGGCTTTATTTTACATTTATAATATTTTTTAAAAGTGTTGCATACACCCCCACAAACTTAGTACAATCCAAAGTACCGATTCCCATACTCTTCTATGTTCTACATTTTCTCATGATGTAGGTTCAGGTACTTAGTCTTAGCAGTGACAGTGATCTTTGAGTACCTCCATCTATATTCTTACAATTGGTGATTCCTTATGGTTTGAGGACCTATGTCATTAATTTTTGCCTTGATAGTAGATGGTTATTTCTTTTTAGTTCAGGCAAATTAGTTGAGGATCTGTCCTAATGGCTCCTTAGTCTTTTGTAGTAGAGGCTTTATCAGACTAGAGTACTAGTATGTACAGAACTTTCAGTATTTTATTTCTATAGAACAATATTTCTTCGTATTATAGTATCCTCATGACATAATTATTCTTCCCTATTTTAAAATGATTAGTGTTATAGTAAGTTTTGAAAGTGTTGACAAGCATAATAGGTTAGCTAGAGCCCACGTGTGGCCTTTAGCACTGTGTGACATCTCAGGATAGGTTCTTGGGGCATTACAAGCTTTGTATTAGAGCCTAAGGTTTGAAGAGTCCTAGGGAGTCTGACAAGCCGCGTTCGTAGAGTCTTGATCATCAGTGTATAGCGCGCCACATCTATGAGCAAGAGGCTATGGGACATTTTAGGAAAAGTTTTTTCCTTCTTTCAAAAGTCTATCATATGATAGAAAATGCCTCTTTATTGTGCTTGCAAAAATAATGAATGACCTCAACCCATTAATCCTTTAGGTGAGATGGTGTCCCATGGTGAATTTCGAGCAGCTTTTCAAGCGCTAGCCTAGGAGGTTACCGCCAATGCTCAGACCCATGTTCAGGCCATAGTTCCACCTCCACAGGAAGGTAATCCAGTGGTGGCTCAGGTTCGTGATTTTATGCAGATGAATTTGGGTGAGGACCCACAAATGTATCTTGATGAGGTGAAAAAGATCGGCTAAATTATGCATGTAATGGAGGAATAAAGTGTGGAGCTAGATTTCTGTCATTTGAAAGATATTGCTTATGATTGGGTGGAGATATGAAGGAAGAGTAGAGGGGACGATGCTGCTGCCATGACTTGGCAGTTATTCCAGTATGCGTTCTTAGACAAATTCTTTCCCCTAGAGTTACGGGAAGCAAAATTAGAAGAATTTATGAACTTGAGATAGGGGCCCCATGATAGTTAAGGAGTATTGTTATAAGTTTAACCAGTTATCTAAGTATGCTCCTGATATGATGGCTGATTCTAGAACCAGTATGTGTATGTTTTTGGCTGGTGTATTTGGTTATGTTTTGAAAGAGTGTAGATCCGATATGCTTAATAGGGACATGGACCTTTTAAGACTAATAATTCATGCTCACCAGATTAAAATGGATAAGGTAAAGGAAAGAGATAGAGTAAAGGCAAATAAGAGTGTTAGATCAGAGCAGTAGGGGTATGGTTAGACTAGATTTTTCAGAGAGAATCACCCTTAGTCTCATAACCATTCACTTATGCCAGTTCCTTCTATCAGCCAGTATTCCCTCATTCAGAATTAGGCAGGAGTAGGGTAATAGGCCTACTATGTCCAGGTCCCAGGACAGTGTGAGTAATAGACTCTGTCCTCCCCCATGTCCGAATTATGGTAGGATCTATCCTGGTAAGTGCTTAGTTGATCGGAAAGGTTGTTTTAGTTGTGTTAAGTTGGGCCACAGATTCAAGGATTGCCCATATGCTATAAAGAGGAGTCATGGTGTTCATCCCCAGAGTTAGGTTATTAGTGTTCCAGCCCCTTTTGCTTATCCTAATCCTTCTTAGGGTGCCTAATCTAGTACTATAAGTGGTCAACACCATAATCGCTTTTATGCTATACCACCCCACCAGGAGTAGGAGAATTCATGAGATGTTGTTACTGGTACACTCTGTTATTTCATTTTGATGTGTATGTGTTGATGGACCCTGGGTCAAGTCTTTTTATTGTGACTCTATTGGTGGCTGTGAATTTTGAAATTAGTGCTTAAAAGATTCCTGAGCCTTTTCTAGTTTCTACCCCTGTAGGTTAATTTGTTATTGTTAAGTAAGTGTATAAGAAGTGTCCTATAACTTTCCTTAACAGAATCATATTTGCAGACTTGATCGAGCTAGATATGGTCGATTTTGACATTATTCTGGGTATGGACTGGCTTCACTCTTGTTATGCGTCTATAGACTGTCGTACTCATGTAGTCAAGTTTTAGTTTCCCAATGAGCCAGTCTTTGAGTGGTTCAGAAATTCTATATCCCCTAAGAGTTATTTCATATCCTACCTGAAAGCCAGAAAATTGATATCCAAGGGTTGTATCTATCATTTGGTTTGAGTTAAAGACACTAAGTCTAAGACTCCAACTATTCATTCCATTAGTATTGTCAATGAGATTCTTGATATTTTCTCGAAAGATCTCCCAGGGGTACCTCCTGATAGAAAGATAGAATTCGAGATTGATCTTCTTTCCGATATGCAACCTATTTCTATTCCTCCATATCATATTGTCCCCACAAAACATAAGAATTTAAAGAAGCAACTCAAAGATATTCTTGATAAGGGTTTTATAAGGCCTAGTGTGTCTCCTTGGGGGACACCCGTTCTATTCATGAGAAAGAAAGATGGTTTATTGCGTATGTGCTTTCGCTATCGTCAGCTCAACAAGGTCACAGTCAAGAACAAGTACCCTCTTCCTAGAATTAATGACCCGTTTGATCGGCTGCAAGGTGCCAGTTATTTCTCAAAAATAGATTTGAGATCTGGTTATCACCAACTTAAAGTCAGAGAGTGTGATATTCCAAAGACAACTTTTCGCACCCGTTATGGTCCTTTTGAATTCTTGTTCATATCCTTTAGGCTAACTAATGCCCCAACAGCTTTTATGGACCTTATAAATTGGGTGTTTAGACAGTACCTGGATATGTTTGTTATTGTTGTCATAGTTGATTTTCTTGTAAACTCTTGAAATGGAAATGACCATGCTGATCATCTCTGAATTGTCTTATAGACCCTTAGAAATAATCAATTGTTTGCCAAATTCAGCAAGTATGAATTTGGGTTAAGGTCAATTTCCTTTCTGGGTCATATTGTTTCTGCTGAAGGTATTCGAGTTGATCCTCAAAAGGTAGAAGCTATAAAAAATTATCCTAAACCTATTTCCCCATCAAATATTAGGAGTTTTTTTGGGTCCAGCTAGTTATTATCATCATTTTGTTGAGGGTTTCTCCTTCATTGTTGCTTCTTTGGCCCGGTTAACCCAAAAGAAAGTTAAATTACAGTGGTCAGATTCTTGTGAGAAGAGTTTTCAGGAGTTGAAGAGACGACTCACTTCAGCCCCTGTGATGACCCCGCCTAATGGTGTAGATGATTTTGTGATGTATTGTAATGCCTCGAGAGTTAGTTTGGGTTGCGTATTGATGCAGAAAGGTAAGGTTATAGCCAATGACTCCAGGCAATCAAAACCGCATGAGAAGAATTACTCGACCAATAATCTTGAGCTAGCTTCAGTATTTTTTGCCTTAAAAATCTGGAGACATTACTTGTACGGTGTTCATGTTGATTTCTTTACGGATCACAAGAGTTTGCAATATGTGTTCACTCAGAGAGATTTGAACCTGCGACTGAGATGATGGTTAGAATTGCTGAAGGACTATGATATGAGCGTGTTGTATCACTTGGGCAAGGCCAATGTAGTGGCAGTTGCCCTTAGCAGATCGTCCATGGGTAGTGTAGCGCATATAGAGGAAGATAAGAAAGACTTAGCCCGCAAAGTGCACCATTTCGATAGGTTGGGTGTTAGATTGCTTGATTCCGCTGAGGGTAATGTTTAGGTTCAAAGTAGTTTCAAATCTTCTCTAGTTTCAGAAGTGAAGTAGAAGCAGGATATAGATTCTTGTTTGGTCGAACTGAAAGAGTTAGCTAAAGACCAAAAGGTGAATGTTTTCTCCCAAGGGGGAGATAGAATATTAAGGATTCAAAATAGGCTGTGTGTTCTTGATGTTGATCATTTGAGACAGAGGATTATGGCTGAGGTACATGGCGCACGGTATTCTATTCATCCCAGTGCTACCAAGATGTACCACAATTTGCGGGAAATTTATTGGTGGAATGGTATGAAAAGGGATATAACGAAGTTTATAAAGAAGTGTGCAACTTGCCAACAGGTGAAGATAGAGCACCAGAGACCCAGTGGTATGATACAAGAATTTAGCACTCCTACTTGGAAGTGGGAAATGGTGAACATAGATTTGATGACCGATTTACCTCTCTCTCATCGTCATCATGATTCTATTTTGGTCATTGTAGACAGGTTGACTAAGTTAGGACATTTCTTACCAGTAGATATGTCTTTTACCGCTGAGGACTATGCTAAGCTGTGCATCCAATAGTTAGTCAGGTTGCATGGAGTTCCATTGGTTATCATCTCTGATAGAGGTACTCAATTTACTTCTCAGTTTTGGGGAGCCTTTCAGAAGGGTGTTGGCACCAAAGTTTATCTTAGCCCCACTTTTCATTCGCAGACAGACGGTCAGGCTGAGAGGACTATCCATACTTTGGAGGATATGTTGAGGGCATGTGTTCTTGATTTTAAAGGAATTTGGGATGAGCATTTGCCATTGCTTGAATTTGCTTATAACAACAGTTTTCATGCTAGCATTAGAATGGCTCCATTTGAGGCTTTATATGTGAGGCGATATAGATCACCTATAGGTTGGTTTGAAGTGCATAAAGCTGCTGTGATAGGACCTGATGTTGTGTTCGAGGCTATGGAGAAAGTTAATTAATTCAGGAAAGGTTGAAGACAACCCAGATTCGTCAGAAGTCGTATCCAGATATGAGTAAAAGAGCTCTTGAGTTTGAAGTTGATGATTTGGTGTACTAGAAAATTTCTCCCATGAAAGGGGTGAAAAGATTTTGAAAGAAAAAGAAGCTTAGTCTTTGATATGTTGGCCCTTATAGAGGTTTGAATTGTGTTGGGAAAGCAGCTTATGAGATTGAGTTGCCTGCAGAGTTGTCAGTTGTCCACCTTGTCTTTCACATTTCTATGCTCAAGAAGCATATTGGTGATTCTGTTGTGGTTGAACCATCAGAGAGCTTAGATATTTGGGATAGTCTTTCTTATGATAAAGTTCCGGTCAAGATCCTAGATTATCAAGTTCATAGACTAAGGAACAAGCATGTTCCCTTGGTTGAAGCTCTATGGCAAAATCAATTAATAGAGGGTGCTACGAGGGAAGCAGAAGCATATATGTGAGTTAAGTATCCTCATCTCTTCTCCACGAGTTCAAATTAAGCCGAAGGTATCATTCTTCCGTAATTCAGTTTCCTTCTAATTCAGTGTGTTCAGTTGTATAGATATCCATTCTATGAGTCATGCATTCAATGAAGTATTAAAAAATCTAGAGTGAAGTAAGTTGAGAAAACGGTTCCCATAAAGTATTTCTAGTTTCCTCTTTGATCCTGTGCCTAACTAGCAACATTCGAGGATTAATGTTTCCAAAGGGGAGATATTTTAATACCTCGATTCTTTCTTAAGCCTAAATCTACCTTTTGAGTGAATATGGATGACTTCTAAAGTGATTGATGTTTATACCATGTTCTATTTTTCTAATTTATACTTTTTCCATGTATAGAATTGAATAAGATTTCCATCGATACTAAATTCGCCCAAATTCGACACTCGGGTGAAGAGTTAGAGCCATTTTAGTGAGACAGTGTGCCACCTGGCACTTTAGCGTGTCTCGGAGCTAGCCAAAATGGAAATTGTCATTTTCCAATGAGCCTCCGCGATATTGACGCGTGATGCTAAGGGTCAATTTTAGGATTGTCAAATTCCAGTGAAACAATGCGATTCCACTGTGTCGCGGTGCCCTTCCAGGTCACGACCAAGGTGGAAAATGTGGTTTCACCACGTCGCGCCACTGAGCAGTTTCCCAATTTTCCAATTCCAGTGAAGGACCGCGATCCCATCGCATTGTCCCAGGGACAAAAATGGGGCTCCAGTTCTAGAATTTGCACAAGGGTATTTTGGTCATTCCAACCCGTCCTTACCCTTTATATATATACAAGTGAGGGAGAAAATCCTTATTTTCTTTTCCATCTTCTCCAAAATTCTAGGGTTTCTCTCCAAAATTCTAGGGTTTCTCTCCAAAATTCAATCCAATTCTTGTCTAAACATCTTAACATTAAGCCATGGCTTTCACAAATTAGCTCAAGATTTAAACTTCTAAGTCGAACATTAAGTTCTCTAACTCAAGAAGTGGGAAAAGAAGTCTATAGCAAGTTTATTCATCCCGAATAATAATAAAGGTATATGGGGATTGAACAAGAATATCCTTTCATTATTGTGCCCAAGGAATTGATTTTCACTATTGGAATTTCATGATATTTGCAAGTGGGTTTTCTTTATTTATGATTTATGAGATTTGAGTTGGTTAAGTTTGATATTTATGATTATTTTACCATCATATTTCTTAAATTGTGAATTTATGCCATGAATTGTATTTTGTTATTATGTATTGATGATTTCTAAGTGATTTAAGATATGTGTCATGAGTTATGCTTTTACATGGGAAGATTGAGTATTGAATATATCGATATTGAGCTTGAGGGTGAAGAATGAGTCCTATGATGTTTTCTTGAAGCTTTTAATACTTGATATGATTTGATATGCAAGTTTACCCGATGTTGAGAAAGACTGTTTGAGTTTGAGTCGAGTTACGAATCCACAAGTTGTATATGATTTACAGATGAGATATATTTATAATTGAGTTTGAGTCTAATTACGAATCCACAAGTTGTATATGATTTACAGATGAGATATATTTATGATTTGGTCTTCATGATAGACCCTTGAGTTGATTAAGGTGGATTTCCTTACGCGTTCTGAGATGAGTTTGGGAGGAGTATTTAGCACCGAGTGGGAAGTGTGGGTTCAACACATCCTACTTCCCCATAACTACGTACCACCATAGGATTGAGATTTGAGGGCTAAAGAGCCGAGTTTGTGATCACAGAGATGAGTTTGAGGTTATATTCCCTGGCAAGTGTATAACGCTACCGCCAATGTGGGGTTCCTTACTTAGGAGGGCAAAATGTTGGACTCCATGTGGCTCACATGGTTTATGTCGGTTATAAGAAACTCCCAAGTACACAATAGTCTAAGTTTCTTGAGTTACCGAATCACTCTATGTTATGATTTAAAGAGTTTGAGTTGAGTCCAATGATTTATGAGATTTGTGAAGCATGTGTTATTATCGATGATTTATGGAAATTATGTTTCAGGAAAGTCAAGTGAAGAGAGTCATTATTGTCGGAATGTATGGCTTTATTTTACATTCATGATATTGTTTAAAAGTGTTGCATACACCCCCACATACTCAGTACAATCCCAAGTGCTGATTCCCATACTCTTCTATGTTCTACATTTTCTCGTGATATAGGTTCAGGTGCTCAGTCTCAGCAGCGACAGTAATCTTTGAGTACCTCTATCTACATTCTTACAGTTGGTGAGTCCTCATGGTTCGAGGACCTATGTCCTTGATGTTTTCCATCATAGTAGATGGTTGTTTCTTTTCAGTTTAGGCGAGTCAGTTGGGGATCTGCCCTAATGGCTCCTCAGTCTTTTTTTGTAGATGCTTTTTCAGACTAGAGTACCAGTATGTATAGAACTTTCATTACTTTTTTTGTACAGGATAGTATTTCTTCGTATCACAATATGCTCATGACATGATTATTCTTCCCTATTTTAAAATGATTAGTGTTATAGTGAGTTTTGAAAGTGATGACAGGCTTAGAGAGTTAGCTCAAGGCCACGTGTGGCCTTAAGAACCGTGTGACGTCTCGGGATAGGTTCTTGGGGTATTACATGATCAGCATGATCCACCTCACTTTTAGAGTACACCAAAATATCATCTATAAATATAATGACAAACAAATCTAGAAATTGACGAAAGACCCTATTTGTAAAGTCCATGAATACAACTGAGGCATTCGTCAGACTAAATGACATGACTAAGAACTTGAAATTTCCATATCAGGTATAGAAGAAAGTCTTAGGGATGTACACCTCCCTAATATTTAACTAATGATACCCGGATTGAAGATCTATCTTGGAGAAAAACTTAGCACCCTGAAGCTGATCGAACAAATCATCTATCCTTAGTAAAGAGTACTTATTCCTTACGGTCATATTGTTCAATTTCCAATAATAAGTACACATCCAAAGGGAACAATCCCTTTATCGCACTAAAAAATAGGTGCACCCACGAGGATACACTAGGATGGATTAAACCATTGTCTACAATATCCTTTAATTGCTCCTTAAGCTCCTTTAACTCCGTTGAAGCCATTCTTTACGAGGGAATAGAGAAATGACGAGTGTCCGACATAAGATCGATCCCAAAATCAATCTCCCTATTAGGAGGTACACCAGGAAGGTCATCGGGAAAAAGTTTGGGAAATTCGTTCACCACCGGGATGGATTGTAAGGAAGGACCCTCAGAGTTAAAATTTTTAGCCAAGACTAAATAATAAAGGCATCTTTTGGAAGTCAAATTCCAAGATCTAAGATATGATATGAATCTTCCCTTAGGCACTATAAAACCCCATTCCCACTCAATGACTGACTTATTAGGGAACTTAAAAATAACCTTACTGGTCTAACAATCTAAAGAGGCATAGTATGAGCGCTACCAGTCCATCCACATCAAATAAACCATGTCTAATTCAAATATATCCACCAAAGTCTCCTTACTATCCACAGATACACACAACCACTATAGAATCTCCTAGCCGCCACAAAGTCACCCGTCTGGGTAGAAAGAAAAAAGGGGTCTGAAATACACTCAGGTCCAAAACAAAAATACACAACCAAAAATGGGTTTACATAAGAAAGAGTGGCCTTGGATCAAGTAAATAATACACATCATGAGAAAAGAGTTTTAACATACCAGTAAGGACATCATGCGATGCTTCGGACTTCTGAAGGGTAGTGAGAGCATAGAGTCAGTTCAGACCAATGCCGGAGCTAGATGGGATACCCTTTGGTATAGGAGCTGATGAAGTGGTAATCGAAACCTTGTTTACCCTAGAATAAACCTTACCCATGGGACAATCTCCAAGCACATACCCTGGTTGACCATATTTGAAACACCTGTCCCTTCCCTCATCATAAAAACCCTGATACAATGAACCATAAAATTTGCAAGGGAGATATGATGGAGATAATTGGGCCCTACTAGCTTGAGATTAGGCAACCTATGCCTTAAACCCACTATCACGCTAGAACGAAAATCACCCGATGACTTCGGATAAGGAGAACTAGCCGTAGAGTAGGAACTAAGACTTCCCCACTTCTTCTTAGACCACTTTTCACCATCACTATCGCTCTGTTGTTGACCTCCACCATAATAGAAAAAGCTAAACTTCTTATTTTTCCTTTCCCTTATTTCAGTCTGCTTCTTCTTCTCTTCCTCAACCTACTGTATATAAACCACAAGATGAGAAATATCCATATCCCTGTTCAACAAGGAAAACTTAATTTATAAAATCAATTCATGGGACAAACTAAAAGAAAATTTTCTCATTCTATCCCTCATGCTAGACACCAAGTCTAGAGCATATCGAGACAACTAATGAAACTTTATACTCCTTGACTATCATCCTTCCTTGCCTTTGATTTACAAATTCTTCAGCCTTCACCTCCCTCAACTCCTGGGGAAAGAAATGATTGAGAAAATCTCTAGAAAAGTGCTCTAAGAAGGCAAACTCAGCATCCATACCCCTGAGCTGCTCCCACTCTTTATCCACTGATGCTCTACATCCTTCAAATGATAGGTTGAAAACCCTACACCTTCTACCTGAGTTTGATGAATCACACAAAAAATCTTTTTTATTTGATTTATAAAAATTTGCCAACTCTAGTGGCCTCAGTTGGTGGAACAATAAAATCCACATGTTCAGTCTGAGAGGTAACCAACTGAGTGAGCAGATAGTTAACTGGCAAAACTCAGCATTAGACCCGTCAGCTCAATGTGTCTGACAAGGGATAGGAGAAACCAGTGAAGCTCCATTAGGACTATCACAGATAGTGGCTCTAGACCAAGTTTGAACCGCTTGATACGACGAGCCCCATTTCCATTATCCTTAGATGGGACAGAAGGGTTCCCATACATATTAGATCTTCTTTGAGGCATGATATGAAAGGAAAGCAAATAGGAATTAGAGAGATCCAAGAACTTAGACTCTACAGCCCAAAAACAAAACAAAAAATAGAGAAACATTCCTAAATTTTTCATAGCCTCACCTCTCTGAGTATGGTACGCTACACACCCGTACAAGAGAATCTACTTGACACAACTTTGTGGACACCCAATTGACCATGAACCTAGGCTCCAATACCAGTATGACCAGACCTAAACTAGGGACTTGCCATGTCAGGTGTCTCAAGTCCAACCAAGACTGGAGACCACCCCTAATACCCAAATCATGGGCCATCTTACATAGCACATAGGATAAATTCTAAATGTATAAGAAGTTAAGAAAATATAAATATAAAAACATTATAATAAGTCTATAATGAAAACCAACCTTAGACAACCAAATAACCCACCAATACTAATACCAATACCGATATTGCCTGTGCCTACTATAGTATGACAAAGCCTCTAATAAAAACAAAAGAATATCCAATCGGGACATGCCTTCAACCATAGCCAAAAATCAAGACCAAAGTAATAGTAAAGACATAAAGAAATCCATAGCATAAAATAGGGTCTTCCAAAGTATGGAATCTTACAACTTTAGTCTGACTAAAAAGTTATCCCTAAATCACCTAGTCACTAAGCAAGAAGAGTGAAAGTATGGTTGATTCTTGCATTACGTGGGGATATAACATCCGAAGATGGTTAGCAGGGTGAATGCTAGCATAAAATTTAGAGATAAAGATAAAAGTAATGCCATAAATCTAAGATCAAGTCAAACAAATGCACATAACCACATGCATTTACATATATACCATTCAGGGATAGGGAATGAGACTTAGCATGCACTTTAAAACCTTAACCTAGATTGTGTAGCTTTATCATCATAAGTCCACCCATGAGCTATATGGTCCAGTGTTAGCCCCTAAACGGGCGCCAATGTGTGTTAATTGCATGAACCGAAGATATTATAAATGACCAGGGATTCTCGTGTACCCTTTGTCCTCCATGATACATATATACATGTATAGGCTTGGGGGATTCCTTTGTACCCTACAAGCATACAGTTATCAAGACCAACCCTCATATCAGCAAACATGAGTTTGTAGTACCTGTTCTTTGGACTCACAGCTTCACGAATATCTATCACAACCCCTATTATTTCCTAATAAAAACATTTAACACATAACAAAACCACAATCCCTAGAGTCAATTATTAAGGCATTATAAAGTGGTATTGTAATGTATATAATACCTTGCAAGTATTTTCATTATCCAATATTTAGGGGATTCCCAAGTACTCCACAAACACCATTATTAAAATCACTTGGGGGATTTTGATGTACCCCACATGGGTTTTTATAACTATCCTTAACAATTAAAAAATTTATACCATGCACTAGTTTCAATAAACAAACTAAGCCAAGTGACAATGCATAAATCAAATCAATTATGCGGGTGGGTTGGGTTTATTACCAATTTCCATACCAAAACAATTAATTTGGGGATTACATTGTACCCTTATATCCATCCACTATTCACATGCAACCCAATGCATTTATCAACCATTAATTTAAGAATAAGTTTTTCATAACTGTAAAGGAAAAACTATTCAATCAATTTATATTAAACACCCTCAACCCTTCATGAAAAACCCAACATCAATATTTCATGAATGATACTTGAAATAACATGCTTTTATAAAATTTACATCATGGGAAGAGTAACATGCCTTAAACACCAAGAAGTATGGCGAGAAATCACTCTTGAAGACCCAATTGATTAATCTTTTTGAAACCCTAAGTTTTCTTAGCCTTTAGGATTTGAGAGTGTTTGAGAGTCTATTTGATATTTTTATGAGGCTAAGGATAACCTATAGAGGTTATAAGATGTGGATTTCAAGAAAGGTAAAATGAGAAATGTCTAGAATGCCCTTACTTTAAAAGTTAGAAAAATATTGCCTTTGACTACGAGTCAACTATTAACTCGTAACCCCTCCTTACGACTCATAACCATGATTCATAACCAAGATAGTGACTAAGATCCCCATACACTGTCAACCTTACAACTCAACAAGCTTACTCGTAACAAGACCATATGGCTCATAGGGTTAAGTGCTAGTAAACACAAAATTCATTTGGGTTGAACACTGGGAATCCCACATTTTTATCTCACGACGTATAACATATCCTTATGACTCTTAGTAAGCAACTCATACTCAGAGAAGAATCAAGAAACAAGCTTGCATGATTTGGTTATGACTCCTCCTAATGACTTGGTATGAGACTTTACGAATAATTCCGTCAAATCTTATCTAAGATAGAAACTCAACACCATACACTAGTCACCCTATGTCTAGGGTCACCTGACCCATAAAGACACCCTATACCTCATGGGTTAAATCATAACCAAGGCAGTGAGGTGAAAGATGAAGAAATTTTCAAGGGCCTAAATTTGAGATGTTTCATAATCTTTTTTCAAAATTATATATTAAGTTTGCTAATGAAACTTGAGATTTCTATTTTGTTTTACTGATATATGACTTGATTAATTCATTGTATCCTTGAGACTTATTGTGTGACATGGGCTTGGAAAAGTGAAACTCTATACTTACTTGCTATATATTGGTCGACTTTTTTTTATTTATACTTCTAATCATGTCTTTCCCAAATGACTAGTTATTATTCTTTAATAGTATAAAATAGTGTTTGGTTGATATCCCGAGAGTTTAGTATAAGTTGTCCATTATTACTAGGTTGATTGTATAGATGTGGGTAATAGAAAAGGTAATGCAAATAAAAGGGAGATAGTGATGGTTTAGTGTTGTATTATGGTGGATAGGGTGAATTAATGAGGTTAGACTATGCCAGTGGTGAATATAATCTTGTTAATAAAGTTTTAAAATAGTAAATTTTATATGAAAACTATTATAATGATTACAACCTTAGATGAATTATATTTCATTTAAGATATCATGATTTATTTTCTTTGATTCTATTTTATGATTATATGGACTAACACTGGTTGAACGATGAAGCCTACCAGTACGTATGTTTGTACTGACCCTACTCTTCTATATTACTTTTCGGGGTGTAGAATGGATGCAGATTTATGTACAGTTACTAGATAGATGGATATATTCAACACTTTCTTCCTGGCAGATGTTGAGTATTTGTGTTATTTATTTTATTGTTAGTTTATTCTATAATAGACATATCTTTTACATGTCTTACCAAGTCTTTGGGTAGTGAAGGACAGTTGTAAGATATTTTTGAAAAGTTTATTTATTTGATTCTACTTTACTTTTTTATATTTAATTCATTATTCTCTTAAAAATAAAAGTCTTTTAGATATTTTTGGCTGGGTAATAACGTTTATCCTATCTACTTAGGATAGTGTAGGTTCCAACATAATCTGTTAGTTAGGGTCGTGACAGTTGGTATCAGAGTATTAGGTTTACTAGTCCCAGAAGTACAAGAAAAATGTTAAGTAAATTTTTATGGATTGGTGTAGAGGGACCCACACCTAAATTTTAGAAGCCTATGAGGCATGTCGAAGGCATTTTGCTTTCTTTTTCTTCATCATTCAATCCTAATCGTTAATTGTTGGGTTTGATACAATTGGTATCTTGATGATTATAATTTGTATCTAAACAAAGCTCAATTAGTTTATAGTTTAATTTAATTGGTATCTTAGTCATTTTGAACTAAAATCTAGGAGATTTTAATTATTATTTGTCAATAATGGATAAAGGTTATTGTTAATTAGTGAAGATTTGTTAAAGTAGTGAACTTATTTGGAGGCTTGTGTTTGATGTTTGGCTAAACTTGGGTGGGTGTTCCCTAAGTAGTCCATAGTTTCTGGGAGGAGTGATATATGTCGTATAACATCCTTAGAAGAAACAATACCCAAAATGGATTAAGAAGAAGAGAAAGACCAGAGAAGAGGGTGAGAGTAGGAGATCTTGTAAGTGTGGTGATACTTTCATTCTTGGACATCCATTCCTTTATACGATTGGATGGAAAATATTTCTGCTATATGAGGCTGCATAAAGAGAGTTCAGTTGTCCCAGATAGGGTTGGCCCCTTCAACCTATACTACCTAGTAGATCTGACACGATATTATGCTAAGCTCTAAAAAGATATAGACTAGGATAAAAAAAATATTGCTCCCAGGATTGAATGCTCATGAGGATGTGAAAGGTCATGCGTGTTATTTTTGTTTGCACTTTCTCAAAGATCATGATCCCAAAGCTAAGTATAGAGGATGTCGAGGAGTTTTCCTTCCTCAGTAGCATAGTTGAGGAAGGACTAAATGTCGTATGCCCTGGGGATGACGCAATCAACTAGATGTTTCCCATTTTCCTTCCCATTTTATTTTTTAAGTTTTTTGAATTTGGCTTGCCCTTATTTGGAGAATGTAACAAACAATTACTTTTTTATTGTCTACACTTTTAAGATGTTTCTTCTCCCATATTAAATATAAACTTCTTTGCTTATAATGCATTTTGGATATATTTCTATAATTTTTATCTCAAAAATAGGGTTGCTTCACAATGATTAGACTTTGCAAAAGTAGGAGAAAGACCTGGGAGGATTCTGCCTAGAACCGATGCAATGCTAATTTTGCAACTGTAGTGGTAAGCTAATGAGCTATGATTTCATAGCACCTTCTACACTTAAAACTAAAAAATATGTAGTGTTTTTAGGTCATTTTGTTAGGTATAATGTAATTTGTGTTATGTCTTATAGAGAATAGGGTTTTAGGAGCTAAACTAGAGGAAAGAAGTAAAACCTGAAGATTTAAACCATCTACGTATGCACCTACATCCCGTAGGTACTACCTATGAGGCATAGGTGCAAGAACAAGTATCATAGAGGTTGAGTTTCAAAGATTTAATAGTTAAAATTTTGGCCCTATCACCTACGATAAGGCACCTAATACTCATAGGTACCACCTATGGCCTATAGGTACCAAAATAAGTAGCAAAAGTTTAGAGTTTAGAGATCCTATAGAAGTTATGTTCTAGAAGTTTAGAGTTTAGAGATCCTGCAGAAGTTTTGAAGACCCTCTCACCTACAAGGGCTTACATACAGCTTGTGGGTGCCACCTACAGCCCGAAAGTGGCACCATAGGTAGCCACCGACTCCAGTTTTCCTCTTTGGTTTTGGAAGGGTTTCCATGTAATCTATGAATACTTCTTTGACATATTTTAGTTAGTTTACACACTTATACTATTCATAAACATGTATTTTGATTTTGAGATTGGATTTTGATCATGGGATTCTTATGTTCTTAAGTTTCTAGCTGATTTATTGATTTAAGACTTTGGGTTTTCTCCTTATATTATTGTGAGGTTGAGTAATATGAAATAAATATAGTCCTAGTATTTGTTTTAGATTTTTTACAACCAGAAACATTCAAGTTTTGTTACTTTCTATTATGTAAAACAACTCCCCCCATTTACTTTTCTACACCGCTTAACTATTTTAACAAGTTTGAGAGATAGTTCTTCCATATTCCAAGTAGGTCTAATCCCAATCTAGTTTGGTTAATATCTATCGACATCGATCGTTATATACTTCTAAGGTGGTGTAGTTTTTAGCAATATCAAAATTTTAGCATCATTGTTGGGAATACAGTTATGATTTATTGATTGAAGTTATTGAAGTTTTTAGTTATTATTTTTCTATTCTTCTTGGGGAATACGTCGATGCATCTAACACCCCAGGTTTTCGACCCTTAGAAAATTTCATAGATTTCTGGTTTCTAGATAGGATATGACTAACGGTTACCAACTGTATGTTGGGGTATTATTTATATGGGGTTGTCATATTCTAACTAGTATTGAATGGTGTGTTTGATTGGTTTCTGGAATGGATGCGACTTGGTGGATAAAAGTTGTATTGTTTAATACGGATCATTTGGTTTGGGGATTTTCTTTACTTAATCTTAGACTTTGTACCTTAACTTGGATCTAAGTATGAGTGGATAACCATGAGCCGTAAGCTAGGGTACAGTCATACCATAGAATCATATAGTAGACAGTGTTCAATCCTTTTTAATTTTATTCTTCTAGGGGTACGGGTCGAAGATACAAGTCGTATTCTTTAGGTACAACTTTATTTGGGTAAGTCATACCTTGGACAATATTTGGTTCAAAAGAGAGGCCTAGGGTACGAGCGGTGGGTATCACACGTATTGGACATTACAACTGGTATGGTTGGTCGTACTCCCTGACAAAAATGATATACAGTTTAAGTAAGGTAATCTGGATATTTCCCAACTTAACCTATTAAGGCCCCATGACTTTTAACTTACTTAGGAGGTTATTTGCCCTATTATTCTATTCTTTAGCACTTAGAAAACACTCTCTAATCCTCTCTAAGGCTTTTGGGTAAATAAAGACGGGGGTTAAACCAAGGTGATCAATTTGGTTCTTATGTTGGTGATTTCTCTCCATCATCTACTCAATTCTATGTATGTACTCTTTTCCTCATTGTTAGTTCTATTTAAAGGCATATTTTGTAAATTGGTTTCATGGCATAATTGCTATATGGTTTTGGGTTTCCAATTAGATATTGGGGTTTTTGGTTTTAATGGCTTGATTATGGTTTTTCCATATTTTAATTATGTATTTACATGTTTAATGGTGGTTTGGATACTTAGTTGTATGGGAATGTCTAATTATTATTTTGTTTTGGTTTTAAAAACACTATGTCCCCAATATGTTAGATAAAACGCCTATGAAAATGCTTTTACTATATTGTTGGACTTTTAATGGAACTATTGGATGGTATGGTTTGGTAGTGGAACCCTAAATGGTATAAATGGTTTAAATGGGTTGGAATGATTTGATGGTAATGGTTATGGTTAATTAAACTCCTTATGGGATACACCAGAATCCCCTAAGTAAACATGTTAATGAACAACTTGTGGGGTGTATGGGACTTCCCCAAGCAAACTTAATAATGTAATAGTTGTGGTGTAGATGGACTCCCCCAAGTTGACTTAGTAAATGGGTACACGGGAATCCCTTAACCTCTTAAGGTTTGGCTAAAGATAATACATGCAAGTTATAGTCAGTATGACAATACCACTATTAATAACCTTGGTTAATAATAAACAGAATAATGGATTGATTGGTTGGAAATAATTTTAATTGGGCAAGAATGGCGAGGTGTAATAGCTAATCGTGAAGCTGGGAGTTCAGTGAATGAACACTGAAAACTCATTTTGCCGACATAAGTGATTGGTCATGGTGACCATATATGTTACTATGAGGTACACAAGAATCCTCTAAGTACACTATATGTATGTATCATAGAGAGCGAAGGGCACTTGAGAATCCCCTACTCTTATGGTATCGCTGATTCATACAGCTACATGCATCGGGGCTCATTCAGGGGGTTACATTAGACCCATATAGGCGCAGGTTATTTTAGGATGGTTAAGCTAAACATTCCCATGTTTATAGTTTTAAATTTATGCTAAACCCAGTTCTCTTTCCTGACATGGTTATATATGTGTATGGTTTTTATGCATATAGTTTTCTTTACTTGGTTTTACTAGATGACATTATTTTATCCTTACCCTGAGTTCATGCTTTCCTTCATCTGCTAACCCATGTTTTAGGGGATGTATCCTTACGTGATACAGTAACCGACTGTTCTACTCCTCTTACATAGTGATCAAATTTCAAGATCAGCTTTGATTGAAGTGGTGAGCTTCCATCATTCTAGAAGGCTCTATTTTATGTTCATGGATTTTTTTACATATTTTAGTTTGTTTATGGATATTGGTTTTGGCTATGGTTGGGGGTATGTCCCAACCAGATATTGTTTTTTTGGGTTAGAGGCTTTTGTGGAACTACTATAGATTGGTATGGGCAGGATCAGTATTAATGTCAGCCTTAGTATTGGCATTATATGGTGGCTGATACCGGTTGACTATATTATTGGTTATTCCATCCTTTTATTTTATATTATGGAACTTTGTTTGGTTATTATTTTGGTTGGTTATGGTTATTGGTTGGATTTGGGACTGTTGGGCTTATTTAGGTTGGTCTCAGTCATAGACATATACCAAAGCTTGGATTAGTGTTGTTACACACTATCTTGTTATGTGTTTGGAATTTATTCGACTCAGGATATATGCTGGATAGTTAGGTTATGTATTAGGGATGGTCACCTATCCTGGTTGGACATGAGATGCCCATTATGATAGGGCCTCTGGCCAGGTCGGGTCTAATTCATATTTGAGCTTCAGGTTCATGGTCAATTGGGAGTCCACAAATTCGTGTCTAGTAGAGTCTCTTTTAAGGGTATGTAGCATGCCACACACATTAGGGAGAGGCTACAAGGAATTTGGGAATGTTTTACTTTCTTGGTATTCTATTCTCAATCTTTATAGGATACTTTCTCAAATAATTTTTTGGATCGCTTCTTTCCTTAGGAGCTAAGGGAAGGAAAGGCGGAGGAATTTATCAATCTGAAATAAGGAAAAATATCAGTCAAGGAATATGCCTTGAAATTTCATCAGCTGTTAAGGTATGCTTTAGAATTGGTGTCTAATATAACAGCGAGAATAAGAAAGTTTGCTTTTGGACTATCATGGTATTTGATTCTTGAAAGGAAAACTGCATTTCTGATCAAGGATATGGATATCTCTCGGTTGATAGTTCATATGCAATAGGTAGAGCAAGAAAAGATAAAATAGGCAGAGTTTGGGAAAAGATAGGTAAGAAGTTTAGGTCTGGTAAATAAGGTGGTGGGTAATAATAAAGTAGTTGGGATAGTGGTAAGTAGCCAAAGAAGAAATGGGAGAGCTCTAGTTTCTTCTCTATAGCTAGTTCTCCTTACTTAAAGCCTTCGGGTGATAGGCGTCCGCAGGGTGGTGGTAATTCTTGGACATAGTATGCCCAATATTATGCGAGCGGGACACATTTGGCTTTTTTATGAACTCCTTGTCAGTCATATGGTCAAATTCATCAAGGATTTTGTGATGAAGAGAAGGGAAAGTGTTTTAAATTTGGTCATCCTGGCTATATTCTAAGATGCTATTAGGTTGGTAAGGGTTCTTCGGGAGCGATCAAAGCTTCGATTGCTTCCTTTTTTGCTCATGCACCTAGTGGTGCTACTCAGTGTTTTCTCCTGCTTCTAGTGCTGGCATAGTCAAAATAGGTAATATGATCTTTCATCTTGACAGGAGTCTGAGGTAACACCTGATGTCATGAATGGTATGTTATAACTGTTTTCTTTAGATATGTATGGCTTTCTTGATTCGGGATCCACTCTTTATTATATGACCACCTTTGTGGATGTTTATTTTGGATTTGTTCCTGAGGTTATTTCAAATACCTTTTCTATTTCTACCTTGATAAGTGACTTAGTTATTGTTAAGAGAGTCAATAGGGGGTATGTGGTATCTGTTGGTAGTAGACAGACTTTGGCAGATTTGATTAAATTAGATATCATGGATTTTAATTTTATTCTATGGATGGATTAGTTACACTCTTGTTACGCGTCCTTAGATTGTCTGGATTGTAAGGTTGCCTTTAGGTTTCCTGGCGAATCAGTTATTGAGCGGGAGTGTGGTTCCCTAGATCCTGGGGGAAGGTTTATTTCTTATCTTAGAGCTTAGAGATTAATCTCCAAAGGGTTTCTCTATCATTTGGTCAAGGTTAAGGATTATTCTAACTCAGGGTGTCCTTTTTTGCATTTAGTTCCGGAGGTGAATGAGTTTCCTGAGGTCTTTTTGGATGATCTTTGTAGTGTTTCTCCTGATAAGGAAATTGAGTTAGATATTGATTTGGTTCTAGATACTTGTCTAATATCTCTTCCTCCTTATAGAATGGTTTCACTGAGTTGAGGGAACTCAAGGATCAACTTAAGAATCTTCTGGATAAGGGGTTTATTCATCCTAGTATATCCCTCTGGGGTGCACCAATATTATTTATTCGCAATAAGGACAGTTCCATTTTTATGTGCATTGACTATCGACAATCGAATAAGGTAACGACTAAGAACAAGTATCCTCTTCCAAGGATAGATGACTTATTTGATCAGTTGCAAGGTGCAAAGTTCTTTTTTAGACATAAGATTAAGATTAGGGAGGATGATATCCCTTAGACCGCTTTTCGAACTCAGTATGGGCACTTTGAGTTCCTGGTTATATCATTTGGTTTGACTAATGCCCCGATGGCATTTATGAATTTGATGAATAGGGTTTTCAGGTAGTTTTTAAATCTTTTTGTCATTAGTTTATAGATGACAGATTGGTGTATTCTAAGAGTTAGGTGGATTATGCTAATCACCTCCTTATGGTGTTGCAGACTTTGAAAAAGAAATAGTTGTATGCCATGTTTTCCAATTGTGAGTTTTGGTTGAACGCTATAAGTTTCTTGGGCCATATTATTTCTAGTAAGGGGATCATGGTGGATCTGTAAAAGGTGGCTGCAAAAATATGGTCTAAATCCACGACTCTTACCGATATTTGGATCTTTTTGACTTTTGCTGGGTATATAGGCGGTTCGTGTAAAATTTCTCGATTATAGCTACCCCATTGATGAAGTTGACTCAGAATAAGGTAAAGTTTTCTTTATCGGATGTGTGTGAAGGGAGTTTCAAGAAGCTTATGGATAAGATAACTTCATCTCTGGTTTTGGCATTGCCTAAAGGTAATGCGGGGTTTATGGTTTATTAGGACATGTCTTGAGTGGGACTTGTTGAGTTTTGATGCAACATAAGAAGGTTATAGCCTATGCTTGTTGTCAATCAAAGGTGAATGAGAAGAATTATCCTACTTATGATTTAGAGCTTTTAGAAGTGGTTTTTGATTTGAAAAACTAGCAGCATTAATTGTATTGAGTGAACTTGGACATCTTTTTTTATCATAAGAGTCTACTGTATTTGTTTACTCAGAAAGAGCTAAATCTCAGGAATGGAGATGGTTAGAGCTTCTCATGGACTATGATATAAGTCTTCACTACCATCAAGGTAAAGTTATCCTTTTTGCTGATGATCTTAGCAGGTTGTCCATGGGGATTTTAACTCATGTAGATCAGGAGAAGTGGGAATTGTTAAAGGATATTCACCGAGTGGATAATCTTGGAGTTTGTCTCTTGGACTCCAATGATGGTGGTGTGATGGTACTGGAAAGGGGTCAATCATCTCTTATGGCAGAGATTAAGAAAAAACAAGTTATGGATTCTGTCAAATCAAGAGAGATATTGGTGCTCAAAAGGTAATGGTCTTTGAGATCAATATTTATGGTACTTTATAGTACCAAGAGAGGCTGTGTGTTCTTGATATCGACAACTTATGATAGAGGGTTTTGGATGAGGCGCATGAATCATGCTACGTTGTTCATCTCGATTCGACAAAAAATATCATAATCTCAAGGAGATGTATTGGTGGAGTGGTATGAAAAGGGATATGGGTGATTTTGTGGCCAAATGCATGGTGTGCCACCAAGTCAAAGTTGAGCACATATGGTATGTTGGGTTGTATCAAGAAATTGATTTACCCAAATGGAAATGGGAGGTGATCAATATGGATTTTGTTACTGGTCTTCCTCTATTTCTGAATCAATTTGATTTAATTTGGGTCATCGTGGATAGGATCACTAAGTCCTCTCACATTTTTGCAGTGTGGACTTACTTCTCGGTTGAGCACTATGCAAGTTTATATTTTCATGAGATTGTAAAGCTGCATGGGATGCCTATTTTGATTATATCTAATCGTGGTAAGCAATTTTTATATCATTTCTGGCGATCTTTTTAGCATGGATTGGGGACTAATGTTAGTCTGAGTACTGCTTTTCATCCTCAAATGGATGTGCAAGTAGAAGGGACTATTCCGACATTGGAGGACATGCTTCATGCGTGTGTGAATGATTATAGTGGTAGTTGGGTTGAGCATCTACCTTTGGTAGAGTTTACTTGCAATAATAGCTATCATTCTAGTATTAATATGGCCTCTTTTGAGTCATTGTATGGTAAAAGGTATAGATCTCCTATTCGTTGGTTTGAGCTTGGTAAGGTAGATATGTTCAGCCTGGATTTGGTTTATCAGGCCATGAAAAATGTAAAGGTGATTCAGGTAGGCTTAAGGCTGCTCAAAGTCGCCAAAAGTACTATGTTAATGTAATGCGTAGAGACTTAGAGTTTGAGGTTGGGGACAAGGTGTTCCTATAGGTATTTCCCATGAAGGGAGTAATATAGTTTGGTAAGATGGGGATTCTCAGTCCTCGGTTATTTGATCGTTACATAATTTTGAGGAGGGTTGGTAATGTGGCTTATAAATAGGAGTTGCCTTCTAGCTTGGACTCCGTTCAAACAGTATGTCACATCTCTATGTTGAGAAAGTGCATTGGTGATCCTTCTTCGATTATTTCTTTTGAGGGATTAGGTATCTTATATTCTCTATCTTATGAATGTATCACGGTTGACATCTTGGATAGACAAGTTCGTCAGTTACGAAATAAGGATGTGGCCCCAGTTAAGGTTCTATGGCAAAACCACAAGCTGGAAGAGGCTACATGGGAAGAAAAGGAGGACATAAAGTCCAAGTATCCACATCTATTTTCTGCTCCTGGGATAGTGCAGAAGGTATGTGTTCTTCAACATACTTTTGTTTTCAAACTTTGTTAAAGGAAAGATTAATATCTTTGCATCTTTATTTTCTAACTTGGTTAAATGTTGGATTGATATTTTGATACAAATGAATCATGTTTGTTTTTACCCTACCTTTTCCGTCATTCAAGGATAAATGTTCCTAGTGGGGTAGACTATAACACCCTGGCTTTTTGCCCCTTAGAAAATTTCTTGGATTTCTAGTTTCTGGAAAGGATATGACTAAGGGGTACCAGTTGTATGTTGGGGTACAATTCATACGGGTTGTTCATATGTTGACTAGTGTTGGTTGGTGGATTACATTAGTTTCTGGAATGGATGCGACTTGGTGGATACCAGTCATATTGGTGGATACGGGTCAATTGGTTTGGGGTTTTTCCTTTACTTAATCTTAGACTTGGTAACTTAACATGGACCTGAGTACGAGTGGCTCACCATAAGCAGTAAGCTAGGGTACGAGTGATACTATGGATTCGTATGTGGATAGTGTTCAATCTTTTTTAATTCTATTCTGTCAGGGGTACGGGTCAAAAGTACGGGTCATGTGCTTTGGGTATAACTTGTTTTGGGTAAGCCGTTCCTTAGGCAGTGTTGGGTCTAAGGGCAAAGCCAAGGGTACGAATGGTGGGTACCACTCGTATTATAGGGCACAACTGGCATGGTTGGTCGTACCTTCTGACGGGAATTTTATGCAGTTTAAGTGAGGAAAACCTGGACCTTTCCCTACTTAACCAATTAAGGCCCCACAACTTTTAACACACTATGGAGGTTATTTTCCCTATTATTCTATTCATTAACACTTAGAAAAAACTTTGTAATCCTCTCTTAGGCTTTTGTGTAAGGAAAGGCTAGGGTTTAACTAAGGTGATCAATTTGGGGCTTGTGTTGGTGATTTCTCTCCATCCTCTACTCAATTTAAGGCATGTACTTCTTCCCTCATTGATAGTTCCAACTAAAGGCATATTTTGTAAAATGTTTCCATTGCATAATTCTTATATGGTTTTGGGTTTTCAAATATATATTAGGGGTTTTTGCTATAATGTCATGGTTATGGTTGTCCCATGTTTTAATTATGTATTTAGATGTTTAATAATGGTTTTGATACTTGGTTGCATGGGAATGGTTAATTGGTATTTGAAACACAATGACCCTAGTATGTTTTGATAAAATGCCTATTGAAATGCTTTTACTATATTGTTGGACTTTTAATGGAACTATTGCATAGTATGATTTGATAATGGAACCCTAAATGGTATAAATAGTTTAAATGTTTTGGAATGGTTTGGTGTTCATGGTTATGGTTAATTGAACTCCTTGAGGGGTACGATAGAATCCCAAAAGTAAATATGTTAATGAGAAACTTGTGGAGGTACATGGGACTCCCCCAAGCAAACTTAATAATGGAACACTTGTGGGGTACATGGGACTCCCCTAAGTTAAATTGGTAAATGGGTACACAGAAATCCCCTAACCTCTTAAGGTTTGGCTAAGGACAACACTTTTAAGTAATAGACGGAATGACAATACAACTATTAATAGCCTTGGTTAATAATAAATGGAATAATGGATTAGTTGGTAGGAAAAAGTTTTAATTAGGCAATAATGGCGGGGGTGTCATAGCTAACCCCGGAGGTGGGATTTTAATAAATGAACACTGGAAACTCATGTTTGTCGGCGTGATGGGTTGGTTAAGATATGACACTATGAGGTACATGGGAATCCTCCATGTATACTGTTCATATGTATCATAGAGCGTGAAGGGTACTTAGGAATCCCCTACTCTTATGGTATCTCTGGTTTGTACGGCTCCACGCATCGAGTCCTGTTTAAGGGGTTACACTGGACCCATATAGCCCATGAGTAGTTTTAGGATGATTAAGCTATACATACCCAGGTTAATGGTTGTAAATGCATGCTAAACCCAATTTTTTTTCCCGGCATGGTCATATATATACATATGTATGGTTTGTATGCATATGGTTGGTTTAACTGGTTTTACTGGATGGCATTATTTTATCCTAATTCTGAGTTCATGCCAGCATTCACCCACTAACCTACTTTCGGGAAGCTGTATCCCCACACAATGCAGGAACTGGCTATTCTACTCATCCTGTATAGTGATCGGATTTTGAAATCAGGTTTATATTGAACTAGCAAGTTTCCATCTTTCCGGAAGGCTTTATTTCATGTTCATAGATGTTTTTACACATTTTGGTTTATTTATGGATATTGGTTTTGGCTATCGTTTTGTGAATGTCCTAACTGGATATTAGTTTTCTTTTGGTTAAAGGCTTTTGTGGAATTACTATGGATTGGTGTAAGTGGGATGGATATTTGTGTAAGCCTTGGTATTGGGGATGATATCTGTTGACTATATTCTTGGTTTTTCCATCCTTTTATATTATGTTATGGAACTTGGTTTGGTTATTTTTTTGGTTTAGGCTTACGATTTTTGTTGGTTATGGTTATTGGTTGGATTTGGGATGGTAGGGATTATTTTGGTCGGTCTTGGTCATTGAAATTTTCCAGAGTTTGGATTAGTGCTATTACACACTATCTTGTTATATGTTCGAAATTTATCTAACTCAGGGTATATGCTAGATAGTTGGGTTGGGTATCGGGGGTGGTCTCTAATCCTGTTGGACTTGCTCATTATGACAAGACCCTTGTTTGGGTCATGTTAGTGTATGCCTAGCACGAGGAGTCAAGGCTATCCCTTACTCCCATATGACCCTAAAACGAAAAGAATCCTACAATAGAATTGTAAGATTTTAGAACACGAACGAAAATATAAGCTTAAAGGGTTCAGAATAACCCAAATAAGTTGTCTCCACATCTATCTGGTGTGATTTAGTAGAATATTGATCAGACTACTGATAGGTTATTAGTAGAAGACAGTGCAACAAGGGATATAGAAGAATATTGTATTGTTTAGGGGGCAGAGCGGCGATATTGAGACAAGGATTTGATCGTCGAGCAGAACTCGATGAAAATTAAGATAAAGGTAGAATGGGTAGAGCTTAAGTACTCCCACCCTACCAATACTTCCAACTATATAATGATCCAGAGGAAGACTTAGGATACGTTAAACCTAGCAAGATCGGAGCTATTATTCCTGTTGCATTGCCACTGAATGTGAAGTTTGATATTACTAGTGCCATGATCCATTTGTTGAATCTAAAGGGTGTGTTTGCGAGCTTGCCCACTGATGATGCAAATATGCATCAAATAAATTTTATTGGGATTTGCACGTGTTATACTATATTGGGGGTAAATTAGGAAGCTCTCAGACTCAGGTTGTTCCATTTCTCTCTAACTGCTGAAGCTACATTATGGTTAAGGCAGCTTCCTCGTGGGGCTATTACTTAGCAGCAGAGGCTATTTTTAGATCATTTCTTTCCCCCGTCTAAAACTATCCAATTAAGGGACGAGATATATAATTTCCTGAGTTGCACTTTTTTCATGACCTGAACTAGCACCTAGTCGTGACGGGTATCTCAAGCCCACCATGGATTGCAGACCACCCCCTTAGCCTAAACTTAAGAGCACGATAATAATAATAAAGTAGAAGCCAATCAAGATAGTAGTAAAACATAGATAAGTTAATTGAAATTTCTAAGTATCTAAACCAACAATCAAACCCACACTTGTCCACAAAAACCTCTAAAACTTGAATACCAACTAAGTTGGGACATGCCCCTGATTATGAAAAAAGAGGAATCCAAAGTACTAGAACTAGAATAGAACTAGTCCATTGACCATTCCTTCCGAAAGATGGAAGCTCACCATTTCACAGCAAATCTACTGGAGTACTCAGCCACCTAACGCTGCATAGAAGTAATAGAAAACACATTGAACCCTACATCATGAAATGATGTATCATCTAGGGACGATCGGTGGGGTAAGAACTAGCATGTAACTCAGGTAAAAGTGATAAAATAATGCCATGTCTAAAATTAGTCAAACCACATGCATACATTCATATATACATATATATAGGATGCCGGGATAGGGAAAAAGTTTATGACCATGAGAGTTTAATCTATTAACCTGAACTGTTTAGCTAGCTGTATCCTAGTGGAATCACAGGCAATATGGGTTTAGTTTCCCCTGCTAAAAGATTGATGTGCGATGGATTTATAACACTTTTGATGCTTAAAATGATAAAAATATGCAAGTTTCTTAGGCTGATTTGTGAGATATGATGTGTTTTGGGTATTTTATTGGAGAAAACTAGGTTTGGAAGCTGAAACTAAAGAAAAAGATGAAAGTTGAAGTTTTAGGCTTCTTTCCAAGGTACTTCTTAGTATTAGTGCCATTTACCGTCAAATCAGGAAAAAGATGACCTTTTCACATACTAAGGGAACCTATTGTCTGTAAGTTCCACCTACAATCCGTAGGTGCCTCCTACAGTCCATAGGTGACATTAGTAAGTGTCAACGGGCAAAGTATAGAAAGCTTCAGGAGCTGTGTAGGAGGTTTGTTACTTACCAAGGACCACCTATGGTCCGTAGGTAGAACCTAGTGTTTGTAGGTGACCTTAGAAGTGGTCACCAACCAATAATTTTTTTATTTAGGTTTTGAATTATAGGTTTTCCTTGTATCCTGTAAATACCCTTTTGACGTTTCTAGTTAGTTTATGTATTCTTAACTCTCACAAACATATATTTTCTTCCAAGATTTGAATTTGATCTTGCGATTGCTTTGTATTGACTTTTGTCGTTTATTCAGTTAAAGACTTTGGGTTTTATCCTATGATTATTGTGATATTCTTTAAATGTCTTCAAGCTTGAATTCCTTTGATCATATTATAAACATAAATGGTTAATTCCTTAGGTAAGGTTGTGGGAACCCTGGCTATATAACGAAGTAGGGGAGGTGTTCAATCCTTTTAGATAGTTGTTGTATGTATTGTGATTATCTTCATACTTATTGCTTTCTTAAAGGTAAAAAATGTTAGGATCCAACCTGCATTCACTACGAACTCAAGAGGGAGGTAAAGATTGGGAAAAAAAATCAGAATAGTAATTTCGGGTTAAATGCCAAAATAACCTTAGCTACATTATTTACTTAAGATAGTTAACTTATAAATAATAAACTTAAGATCGAGATGAGATAGATGAAATTGGGGTCCAAGGTAAGGATTAGTAAGGCAACGCTCTAAGACCAAGAGGAGATGAGTAAAATTCACCTAAGTATGCTGAGAGGTGGTTGGTTACACCTAACTTACCAAATTCCGCATTCATAATAGTTTGATAGTTGGATTGAGCATTAGAAGCCTACTGAGTTAGACAGCCAGGGGGAACATAAGCCTAGTGTTCATTTCTGTCTGAGTACAACCAAAGATTTTAAGTTTGGTGACTGTTTACTATTATATACCCTTATTTAATTTTAGTACTTCTCATGGATTCCAGCAAACTACAGAGACAAGTCCACGTCTTTCCTGTGGGTTCTATCCTAACCTAGTTGGGTTACTTTACTTGATAGTGAACACTTTATCCTTTAGTTGGAGGTGTAGTTTGGGCGTTGCTCAAAATGTTGGCACCATTGCTGGGGGTGATGGCGTGAGTGTTGATTGAAATTTGTTAGAGTTTTTGGGCCTTTATTTTTATATTCTTAGTATGGTATACACCGATGAATATCTAACACTAGAAGTCAAGGCAATTCCATACTCGCACTGAATGCTAAGCCAGAAAGACTCATACAGTATAATTGTATAATGATGGAGCCAATACGTGCAAGCCAATACGTGCAAGCCATTTAAAAGGGGTTCAGGATAATCCTAATGCTACCTCTTCTGCTCTAGGTAAAGAAGGGATGAAGAGGCTCAGTTATATTAGCATGCAGAGGTAGCCAGGACAAGATCGATTGTTGATAATCGAGCAGCAGTTGACGGTAATTGAGATGGTTAGGATCAAGTGATCCTAGCATTCTTGTACTTTCATTTGTGTAATAATGAGGAGGATATGGGATACGTTGATCCTGCAAAAACAAGATCTATCATTCATCTTGTATGACCCCTAATGTGAAATTTGACATAACCAGTGCCATGATCCATATCTTGAATTTGAAAGGTATATTTTTAGACTCAACTACAGATGATGCAAATTTGTATCTTGATAATTCTATTAGGATCTGCACTATTTATATCATTCTATGGGTAGACAAGGAGGAACTCAGATTGAAGTTGTTCCCCTTTTCATTGACTAGAGAAGATTCTTTGTGGTTGGGGAAACTTCTGAGTAGATCTTACCACTTGGAATAATTTGTGTAAGCAATTATTAAATCATTTCTTTCCTCCTGCTAGAATGTAGCAATTCAAAGACGAGATGTACAATTTAAGAAAGCTACAATCATAGTCAATGTATGAGGCTTAGTTCCGGTTTAAGAAGAAGTTGAGCATGGTACCCAATCATCGTATTTCAAGGATAAGCTTGTTGGAGATATTTTATAGAGCCTTGAACATCAGTTCCCGAGCCAAGAAGATACAATCACCGGAGGAGCATTTATGAGATTACACTGGGAAATAGCTTATGAGGTTCTAGACCAGATCGTTCTCACTAACTAAGGGTGGCATACTTGAGAGGATGTGAGGGGTGATAGCACTTACACCATTTTGGTTATCAACGAGCATAGAGCAGTGGTTGATTCTAAGATGCAAGAGATCGTGCAACTGAGGTCTATTATTTAGTTGCTAACTAAGTAGTTTGAAATAGTGAATTTTGTGATGGTAAACGTGGTAACTGGACAGGTTTTAGCCTTTATAGCATATGAGTCTGATTTTGAAGAGGCAGCTAAGTATCTTGATCAAGAAATAGCGGGTTTCCAAGCCAAAGGGCAAGAAAACCAAGGTCAAAACTATTTCTGAGATAGATAAAAAGATTGCAGCAGGGAGATGATGATTGGAAATGGAAAAATGACTATAAGGAGAAGGGAGACGGTATGTTCGGGCAGTCGAGATACTGAATTGAGAATGGTTGCATTGTTGTCCAAACTGGTAAAGGGTCAAGAAAATCAAGAAACATACCTTAAGGAGATTAAGGGTGATATCTCAGGTCTGACCTAGAAGGTTGATTCTCATGAGACTATAATTAAATAGTTAGAGATGCAGTTTCGTTCGATGTTTGCTACTTTCAAATAGAGGTGTCCAGGTACAATTCCGAGCAACATGGTCCAAAATCCAAAGAATGATGGTCATTGCTTGCTATTAACACTCGGATTGGTAAGTTTACTATTGATCTATCGTTGCCTATTATGGATGTATCAAAGATTAATAGTACTGTGGTTGAGAAAACTCTGGCCGTGGAGTCAGACAAGGCTCCTATATTGATGTTCGTGTTGGTGAGGATAAAGTTAAGGGAAAAGTCGATAATCCCATAGTGAAGTTAATTCCACTACCGCCCCACCTTTTCCCCAAAGACTAAAATAGAAAAAAGAAGAAGGGAAGTTCAAGAGATTCATTGAGATACCGAAAGATCTGAGTTTAAACATCCCTCTCCTTAATGTTTTGGAGAAGATGCCTGGATATGCCAGGTTTATGAAAGATTTGGTGAAAATGATGAGAGCAGCTAGTTTGGAGGGCATTGGTTGATTGCACTATTGCAGTGCAGTTACTTCTAAGTCTCTAGCCAAGAAAAAAGTGATCCTGGTACATTCATGATCCTATGTACGATAGGAACATCCAAATTTTCTAGAGCATTATGTGAATTGGGAGCTAGCATCAATTTGATTCTGCTGGCTATTTTAAGCAATTAGGATTGATCCCTCTAGAGTAAACTATTATGCAGTTATTGACGATAGACAACACAATAAATAAACTTTTGGAAATTTTGTTTGTAATGTTGTTTAAAGTTGATAACTTCATTTTTCCTACTGACTTTATCATTTTAGATCGTGTGGTTGACTTCAAGATGCCTATCATATTGGGAAGATAGTTCATGGCCATGGTTAGAGCGATGGTTGATATGGAAAAGGGGCAGCTCAAGTTCAGAGTCAATAATGAAGAAGTCACCTTTAACATCAAAAGAACTATGAAGTAGCCTACTGACATGAGAGTGGTGTTGGTTATCCATTTTATTGATGATCCTGAAGGTTATTCTTTTGATGCCTAAATGAATTTGGAGTAATCAATGTACCCACATTGTGCCACAATGTTAAATAAAACACCACATGGGAGGCACCCCATGGGCTTGTTGGTGATGTTTAAGAAACCCACATAGCCACGTCATGCCGTGATGTTAAATCAAGCATTGGGTGGGAGGCAACCAACTATTTTAGTGTTCACATTTGATTTTTATTTTTTGTAGGTTTAATGGCAACCAAAATGACTTGGAATATGGTAAAACATTATTAGTTCAGAATAATCCAGTTAAGGGGACTTTATGATCTTCTTACGCAGGTCATAAGTGACGCTCGAGAAAGGTATATTATGAATTAACTAAAAAGATGTAATTTTGGGGATTTTTGGGTAATTTCTGGACCTTAACAGACAAACTTACTTAAAAGATCATGACTACCACTTACGACCTCGTTAGTAATACACCCAAATTACAATTTTCTTACAAGAGTGTAAACAGTTGTTGTCAAATATATAACCCAACTAGGTTCGGTTAGAATCCCATAGAGAATACTATGTAAACAAAGTGTTAAGATTATTAACAGACTATTGATCAAAAGTTCTGGAATAAAAGGGGTTAGTTTGTTAATAGTGAAGTATGCTTGTAGTAAATGGTGTTCCAAATAATGAGTATGATTGTAAGTTTTGATTCAATGAGAATGAATAAACTAGGATTATTTTCACAAAGATGTTATAGTAGCAAAGGTTGTGATTTATCTCGAATTCCTATGTAAAAATTCCAATTGCAAGAATTATCGAATTCTAAAGTTCATCTATTAGTTTCTCAACCTTAATAGATGAATACCATTTAATTCTTTCAAACCTAAACAATATATTGATATGTTCAATTGTTTTCTCAAGTGGGTTAATCCTGTTAAGGCATCAACCCTTAACCCAAAGGTTAAGGCCTATATGTTCCTTGTAAATCTCCTCGTTTCCTAACACACACAATTTTACTTAAACAAGTGGTGTTCTTGGTCTCACCCTTCAAGTTTACAGCCAAAAAAGATCATATTACTGAAGAGGATTTTATACAATTGCAATTAGATATAGAACTTAGGCAATCTCACAACCCTAAATAACCAATCACATCAAGGCTCAAAATGAAAATTATTCCAATCAATAGTATTCACAAAATACATTACATAAAAATAAATACATATGTATTTATTATCTAGTAAACTTACCGCACCTAATCCACACCCCCTTTACCCACACATCATAGAAGAAGAAAAAGATTCCATTGTGTTTCTCATAGATAATTTAAAAAATTACTTACAAGAATATCTAACAGATTGTTCTTGATCATCAAAGAAAAGAGTAAATAAAATGTAAATATCCACAATATCAGCTTATTTTTAGCGAATAGTAGGTTACAAATTGCTTAAAAGTTTAAAAATGAGATAAAAGATACCTAATCTAAACCTAGACTGGGTATTTATATGTTTCTAGGTACCAGGGTTTTAAAATTTGAACTTCAGTAGTGCCGCATCATGGTTGATGGTCAAGTTGATGGCCCGTCAGTGGCATGACGGTCCATTACTTGGACCATCGTTGAGAGTCCTAAAATCCTTTATTCTATTTAAGAAGTGACAACTAAGCTGACAAGCCGTCAATGGTCTGATGGTCCATCACTCGGACCGTCGCTTCATCACTTGAGAGAATACTTTTTGTTTCACTTTGAAGGACATGTTGATGACCCGTTAGAGGTATGCTGGTCCGTCACTTGGGTCATCAATTTTTTCCATTCGTCTTAGTGTTGACAGACGCCTTGACAGTCCGTCAAATGGTTGACGGCCCGTCACTTTTACTGTTAGTTCCCTTTTGTTTCTATTTTTTGCAAGTTAGTTCTTCAGCTAAGTCCTTAACCTAAAAACATTAAACCCAGCATCAAATACACCAACAGTTGCTTAAAAATGCACAATTACCCCCCGTAAAAGATGGAAAATATTCTGTCCAAAGTCGTAACATCAACACCCTCAACTTATGACAATTGCTTGTCCTCAAGCAACCCAACATCATATCATATACATTAACAAGACAATAATTGGTAATCAATCATTCAGCTATGCATGCTATAATCTTTCAACTCTCACCTAACTAATGTAGCCCTAACATATCAGGATCCATAATTGGCAGTAGTTACAAATAAGCATATACATTATCATGGATACAATATTTCACAGAATATAGTAAAAACAAGTACAGCTCAGGTCGTCCTCTTAGTCAAAGATGTCCACCACACTTTATTTATTTAACCCATGGACTATAAACTAAGACTCTCACTTTGAAAAAAAAGTTACAAGCACAGCATGCACACCCATAAGCTTGCCCTTATCATCTAATACTCCCCTATAGTTGATTCACAAAGATCAAATAGGACTTTCTATGGCTTGTAATGAGGTTTCGGTACTAGGTGAGGAATGATTTTGGTGAAGTGTCTTCAAGTTCAGATTTCACTCTTTCACCCGTAATTTCTTCTCACAATGACTATTACTCTTCTTCTTCACTTACAATCCATACTATTCATTCACATTTTCACCATATACCCCTTTGATTAACATCAACAACCCTCAACTTATGTTGTCAATTGAGGTACATAATATCTAAATATATCAGGGTCAGATGAGACATTTTCTTTAAACTCCCAACCCACTTACATCAGATTACTATCTTCCTAATAGTAGCCACCTTCAACTTAGGCATTTTTCCTAAGTTAAGGTGTACGATGCCCAATACTGGACCAGGGCCAAAATTAGGTGTTAATATCCTACTGAGAGTGAATTAGAAATATTGGGACTGAATAAACAACAACAAAAGCTCAAAAAGTGTGCAAAGGAAAAAATCACATATTTTTGGTGGGATTTTTAAGGCTAAGTTGACTACAACTGAAAGAAGCCTATTACCCTATCCCATTAAGTCAACCACAAGGTAATACAAATGAATAGGGCATGTTCTAGTTGTACACACTATGCAAGAACTATATCAAAATACTCGCACACACAGGCCATAAGCTCATAGTTATCCTATTAACTCTTGGGTTCACATCACATAATCATTCTTACTTTATCTTTGCATCATAATGCCAATCACAGATTCAAAATGGTTGATCAACAAATATAAACTGACAAGAAAGCATTCTCATACATAAGTATATTTACAGTATTCTTCCATAATTCTTCATCCATCCATGCTTACTAAAGGTTCTAAAAGAAAAGAACATGAAACATCTATAATATAATCACTGAACAATATTTACATCACGATGCACGAGAATATAAACATAAACAAAAAACTAAACTTACTGCTTCTACTAGATAGCATACGAGGGAAAGGTACACAGGCAATGAAAACCCCTGTGGTGACTAACAACCCAATAAGTACACCACCCCCACTAAATAAAAATGCTTTGTCCTTAAATATATGAACGATAAAGTACAAGGGAGTGAAATACTTACAAAGCCTTTCAGGATAGTGAGTAGGTCAAATGTGGTGAGGCTTATTTTGTCCTCAGGTGCAACATCAGTGACCCCAATGGTGGTAGGGGTGCTCAGAATAGGTTCCTCCTGAATTGTAGGTATCTCGAATAGGACTGGATTAGGTGTGGCCCTCTTTACTGGGACTGAACTAGTTGAGACTCCTATTGCTTCATCTTTAAACACTTTCTTTCTCTTTTCTTTGTCTCTTTTTAATCTCTTAGCAATTTTTCTCATGTCTCTTGCCTCTTTTTTCTCAGGGGTCTTATCCTTGCGCCTCCTTCTTCTTGAAGTCTTCTTGTCAGCTCTTTTATCAATCTACTTACCTTTATCCTTGCCTACCTATTAAATAAATAAGGCCCCCATCCTCATTACTAATTATCAATACAAGATTAAAGGTGGGCTTATGTGGTTGGCTTTTTTGCTCGGTGATGTCAACTTGTGTTTACTAAAACTCTACCACAAACCTCACAAAAGCACGAATTGATAACTCATCCAATCTCTTATTCACACACTCCTCCATGTCGTCCATCCTGGCATGGATATTCTGATAAGTTATGAGGGATTCCTCAATAATGTGGTCAATGAATGGCTTGAATTGCTTTGCCCATGCATTCAGCTGCTTCTTAAATTTTTTTTAGGCTCTCACATATTTGGTAAAGTTCTCTTGTGTCAGTCGGTATTTAGAATACTGAGGTAGGACAGGCGCAGTGTCTGAAGTTTCTCCTACCGTTGGCATAGAGGCTGACCCTGCAAAAGCATTGGGAAGCAAATAATTTGGTATCACATAAGTTATAATTAGTAATGGTATACCTGGGAGGATCTCAGATATCCCAGGGGCTGGAGCTTACTATGACTTATAGGCAGGTGGTTTATTGATCCGCATATCATATTTTAAGTCATCTTTTGTTCGATTAATGTCCTGCCAGTGACTTGATCGAACCTCAGTATAAACCCATTTGATAAAAGGCACATTATCTTGTCTGCATAGTTTCGTGATCAAACACGAGAATTGTAAAGAACTCGACACTTTGTGTGCACAGGAAAATAGCTTATCAATAATAATACAGCTAAAATCACTCTCCAGCCCATCCACCAAATAAGCAGCCAACACTGCCTAGTGACTATCTAAGTTTGCATCTCCCTCTGTCGGCATCAATCATAGTCTAACAATAGCATACCAAAACTTAACTCAAAAGTTGAGAGAAGATTTAGCAATCCACTTTTTCGTATTATATGCCTATGATGGGTTACAATCATCAGTGAGAAGCATAGATAACCAAGGCCTTTGGCTAGAGGCCATCTTAAAGCAGTGCTCAAGTTCTGGTATTGCCGTCGGTGCCTCATAATCAGGCCCAAATAGCATCCTATTCAATAAGAGAGCAGAGATATCAATGGTGATCCCTCTTACAGGAACTTCTTCCTTATTTGGAAAGTCTGAAACTCTTGTACCCTTAGGGGAGTACTTTTTTACCATTGCCAAATAGTTGGTGAAAAACTCCCATAGAATATTGGGATAGTATGTACCTGGAGGTTTGCTCATCCACCCCAACTCATAATTATTATTATTGCTTAAGCTTTAGGTACTCATACATCTTGAAAGTAACAACTTGGTGCTTCTCTGAGATGGGTATCTTTATTAGCTTTTTTGTTGTTGGTTCAAGTCCTTCAAGGTAGTTCTCCTGTTTCTCTCAATCTACCATCGAACTACTTCCTATACTTGTGGGTCCTTGCTTTTGATCATATTGGCATCTTTCGATTCTGAAACCTCAACTTGGTCCGAGTTTGATGTTTTAACCCTTTCCTCATCAAGAATGGAATTAGTGCTACTACTGCTCTCACTTTCCTTGTCACACTGGTAGAGTGCCTGAGTCTCTCTATTGCACCGATGAGTGTTGAAGGTAGGTGCTTCTTCACTGCATGTCGGTTCACCTCTACCCCTTGCCGATTGACTATTTCACTACCTTCGTGTGGGGGTAGTTTCCATGCTATTATACTTGAAAAAACAACAAAAATCAATGTTGTATCAGAATAAAAAAGAAATAATGCTCAAATTTATGTTGATGGACATTCTGACAGTCTGTCAAGGGTCGGATGTTCCATCCAGGTATCCATCGCAACTTGACCAGTAAAGCAATTATGAAGATACCTACCGACGGTCAAATTAATGGTCCATCATAATTCTGACGGTCTGTCAAGTAGTCCATCACAGCTAGAACAAAAAGTAGTTTAGAGATCATGATAGTGATGGTCAAGTTGACAGTCCGTCAAGTGTTTGACGATCCGTCAGTTTGGCTGTCATCTATATTTTTCAACTTTGCTTTTCTTTTTGGCAAATTATGAAACATCTGATATGCATGGAATTAGTAGGCACAATAATCATGAATTGATTCCATATTCAAGCACTATTTTCATCATTTTTGGGCCAATGGTTACACAAACTTCACCTAGAACAGTACCAGAGTTTGATTTACCAGAAGCACAACAACAACAAAAAAAGAAGTTTTTTGAAGCATTATCACACTCACATCATTCAAAAATAAAATAAAGAGTTCGTTCATACCTTGCTCTTGAAGTACTCTTCACTACTCTGAACTTGAAAAACATAGAACAAACTGCACTTATTCAATTTTTCTCAGTGAGAGATTTACTTTGATTTTGGTGAATATAACAAAAGAAGGTGGGAGTTTAAATAGGAGAGGGAAGGAGATGAAGAGTCCTAATATGGGATGAATTTGTCCCACATAATGAATGTATAGGAATTTAAATAGTTTTAGTAGATAAAAAATGGGATCATATGTGTAACTGTCTCCCATTATCCATTAAATAGGTTTTGGGTTGGATCAGAATAACTAAATAGACCCTTTGGTAACCCAACCCATGATTTTAAACTTAGGGTGGTTTTGAAGGTCCTTCAAGATATCTTGCAGTCTCGTTCTAGTACCTCAAGTTTTTGGATTCCTACTGAGGCTTACACGATGTCCCGTCAGACCATTGACAGTCCCATCAAAATTTCCGTCAACTCCCTTGACTTGTTCAGATACTATTTTCCTGTATTTTTGTCCCTGCACACTACAAAAAGCAAATCAAACTGTAACAGAGAAATAAATATTTCTAACTACAATTATAACAACACATTATGGGTTGCCTCCCACTAGCGCCTGATTTATTATTTCGGCACAAATTAGTTAACTCGATTACTCAGACATCATCGAGATAAACTATCCCCAAGCATTTCACTGAGTCCATTGGTCCGATGTATAGATTGAATCTCTGCCCATTTACTTTGAAGAAGTTTCCATCTTCATTTTATAGTCAGACTACTCCAGATGAGTAGACCTGTATAACTTTAAAAGGGCCAGACCACTTAGACTTGAGTTTACCAGGGAAGAGCTTTAGTCTGGAGTTGAAGTGTAACACCCAATCACCTATTTTAAAATCCTTATTTTTGATTCTTTGATCTTGGTATTTCTTCATTCTTTCTTTGTACAAGTCCGCTCTCTCATAAGACTCGAGACGGAATTTATCTATCTCATTCAACTGCCCACTCTTAGTTTTACTGCTTCCTTTAAATTAAGATTCAACCTCTTGAGTACCCATAACACTTTATTCTCCAACTCAATTTGCAAGTAGCATGCTTTACCATACATTAGATGATATGGCGACATCCCAATATGTGTCTTAAAAACCATTCGATATTCCTACAAGGTATCATCGAGTTTTCTAGACCAATCCTTCCTGCTAGCATTAACCATTTTTGCGAGAATTGCCTTTATCTCCCGTTTGTGAATGATATGGAGTTGCTACCTTGTGTTTCTTCACACCATATTTTTATAAGGCGACATGGAACATCTTGTTTCAGAAATGGGATCCTACGTTACCTATGATAGTACGTGGTACTCCAAAGCGAGCGAAGATGTTCTTTTTGAGAAAAACAACCACTCTCTTACCTTCATTGTCAGCCAGAGCAACAACCTTAACCTATTTTGACACATAATCTACAGCATCAAAGATGTAGTTCAACCCATAGGAACTCATGAAGGGCCCCATGAAATCAGTACCCCAGAAGTCAAACAATTCAACCTCCAGCATTTTTGTCATGGGCATCTCATGGTGCTTTGAGATTTAGCCTTGTCTCTGGCACTGATCATATCTCCTCACAAACTAGTATGCATCCTTGAACAAGGTTGGAAATTAATAGCCACTATGCAGTACTTTTCTCGTAATACGATCACCCGCATGGTGTACCCCAACTGGGGAAGCATGGTAAACTTCCAGAATATTCAGCATATCATCTTTTGGGATGTATCTTCTAATGATATTATCAGCACAACGCCTAAATAGATATGACTCATCCCAAAATAAACTTGTGGAATCATGGAGGAATTTCTTTTTCTTATGACAACACAAATCTTCCAAAATAGGATCACTTACCACAAAATTTGCAAAGTCCACATACTAAGGTGCCCTTTCTAGTACAACAGTAAGGTTTTGCTCATTAGGGAAATCATCATCAATGTCTAGCTTTTCTATGGAAACCTGATCTCCCTTATCAGGGAAAGCATCGTCTGCAACTTTATTCTCAAAACCTTTCCTGTCTTTGACTTCAAAGTCAAATTCCTTAAGGAGTAGCGCCTATTTGATCAACCTTGGCATGGCGTCCTTCTTCACCATTAAATACCTCAAAGTAGTGTGGTCTATATGAACCACAACCTTGGTTCCCAATAGATATGCTCAGAACTTCTCAAATGCATACACAACAACAAGAAGTTCCTTCTCATTAACAGTATAATTCTTTTAGCCCCATTCAATGCCTTGCTAGTATAATAAATGGGGTGAAACAACTTCTATTTATTTTGACCAAGAAAAGCCCCGAGTGCCAATCCACTCGCGTCACACGTAATTTCAAATAACCTAGACCAATATGGAGTAACGATAATCAGAACAAACACCAGCTTCTCTTTAAGGCATTCAAATGCCTTTTTGTAGTCATCATCAAATACAAACTTTGTCTTCTTCTCCAAGAGATTGCAAAGTGGGTTTACAATCTTTGATGAGTCTTTAATGAACTAAATGTAGAATCCAGCATGACCAAGGAAACTATGAACTCCCTTTACTAAGGTAGAAGGAGGTAGTTTCTCTATAACTTCCACTTTACCTATTCAACTTCAATCCCTTTTGCTGAAATTCGATGTCCAATTACAATGCCCTCCTTCACCATAAAGTGGTATTTTTCCTAGTTCAGCACTAGATTAAACTCCACACATCTCTGCAGCACTATACTCAAGTTTACCATGCATAATTCAAACGAGTAACCCACTTCAGAGAAATCATCCATGAACACCTCAAGCGTGTCCTCCACTATGTCAAAGAAAATTGACATCATGTACCTTTGGAAGGTGGCCGACGTATTACATAAACTGAACGACATTTGCTTAAAAGCAAACGTTCCATATGGAAATGTAAATATGGGTTTTTCTTGAAATTCTAGGGCAATTGAGATCTGAATGTATCCTGAATACCTATCCAAAAAGCAATACCAACCCCTTCCTGCCAAGTGATCAAGCATTTGATCCATCAAGGGCATTGGGAAATAATCCCACGAGTTTAACTTATGATAGTACATACACACTCACAACCTTGTCACTAGTCTAAGTAGAATCAACTTGTTCTTCTCATTAGCAACTACAGGCATGCCCCTTTTATTGGGCACATATTACATGGGGTTCACCCACTTGCTATCAGAGATAGGTTACACAACCCCTGCATCAAGCCATTTAATAATATACTTTTTAGACACTTCTTGCATCGGTGGATTTAATCTGCACTGATGCTCAATAGTTGGTGTTCAATCTTCATCTAGCTAAATTTTGTAGGTGTAGATACCCAACAGAATAACAATAATATCAACAATGGCCCACCCTATAACCTTTTTAGATCTCCTAAGCACAGAGATAAGGAATTTCACCTGTTGCTCCCCAAGTCTTCTATAATGATAACGGGCAAGGTATTTCCACTACTTAGAAACATATACCATATATTGCTTGGCATCTTTTTCAGCTTCAACACCGTTGGCTCTTCAATAGATGGTTTAGCAGGTGGTGTTGGATGATTTTTAAGGTCCAAATACAGCTTCTTAGGAGCATATAAATATGATCCCATTCCTATCAGTTCACATACTATCTCCTCATATTCTTTGATACCCTTACAATTGAAGATCATCAATACTACAACCGAAGTTTCTACATGAAATGTTTCCTCAATCGGTACCTCTTGATCATCTTGATAATATACATCAATAATGGAGAATACACTCATCTCTTTGTGTTGCTTCATCGACTGGCAGACTTTAAATTGAACTACCTCATTATTGAGCCTAAACTGCAACTCATTCGCCCACAAGACAATCAACACACTCCCAGTTACGAGGAAAGGTCTACCCAAGATTATAAGTACCTCGAAGTTCACCTCTCAATCCAAGATCACAAAGTCAGCAAGGAAAATAATTTTTTCCGCTTCACTAATCTATCTGCCATCACAAGTCTCATGTTCGTAGGCATGGGATCTCCCAAACCCAACTTCTTTTAAACTGATCGTGGCATGAGATTAACACTTTCACCAAGATCACACAAGGCCTTCGCAAAATCTAATGATTAAATAGTATACGGGATACTGAAAGCTCTAGGATCTTCTTTCTTTTGCACTAAGTATCTTGTAGAAATAATACTACAATGGTGAAGATTTCCCACCAGTTTGTAGCTCACCGTCCTCTTCTTTGTGAAAAGATCCTTCATGAATTTAGCATAGCCAAGTATTTTTCTATTTCCTCCACCAAAGGTACATTTATAGTCAGCTATTTTAGCATTGCCATGAGCTTTCTAAACTTTTTGTCTCCACTTTTTTCTTTAATTGATGGGGAAATGAAGGAAGTGGGTTTTGCATAATAGTAACCCCTGCTTCCACTTTCTTTTCCTTATCTCTGTATAACTCATCAACCTACTAATGGTTAGATGGAATCTCATCGCTCTTCATCTTCTCAAACTCCACTAGACAGTCTTTTTCTATTTTGCATCAAATTCCACCACATCATCAATTACAGGTTTTCCTACAAAAGGGCCTGATAATACTTTACTACTATGGGTGGTAATCACAGGCAAGAACTATCATTTTGATGGTTTGCACTGTGTCATTCAGTTATGTGCCGCTCTTTCACTGATTAAATACCGCAGATAGCTGGTTCACCTACTATTCTAGTTGCTTGATGGAAGTTGAATGTGAGTAAACTAGTTGACTCATAGATGATAAGTCACTCTTCATTTTCATCAAACAAGTGTTTGTAGACTCCACCCCTTTCAATAACATTTCCATCATGTCTTCCATAGACATTTTTCAAAATATAGTAGCAGCAGTATCATGATTCCTAGTAGATACATATAACCCATTCCTATTATTCTTGTTCTTCTAGTTACCTTGGTCACGATCTTTGTAACCAGATTTATCATAGTAGTTCCGACCTTAATTTCCTTGGCTATTGCCTCGGAAACCCCCTGGTTATTTAGTTAGTTAGCCTCCTTCTCAGAATCAGACTCTACTTTCCTACTTTTTAACCCCACAACCTTGACCTTGTTTATCATCCCAGTTAATAGATGCTTAGTGAGCAAGTCCATCAGAGTATTCATGTGGACCATGTCTTGATCTTTCTCTTCCTCTCTCATCTATTTTTTAGATATCATGCCACTAGACATAGTAGAGGGTACTACCTCAAAACCCATGGTTTGCCAAGCTCTACTCTGTTTAGTCATTCTATTAAGCTTTTCTGATCATAGAATTCAAGGCTCTATACAAAGTCTCCATCAGATGTACATCAGTTATTTTATGGTTCGGGCATTGCATCAACTTCATCTTGAATCTCTCCCATATCTTATGAAGATCTTCGTATGGAAGCTGCCTAAAATTACTTATCTCATCCCTCAACTATAATATTTTGGATGGCGGAAGGAACCTTCTCTAGGAAAGCTCTTTTCAATTGCCTCCAGTTTGTTATAGAATCAGGAGTCAACCTATTCAACCATAGTGTTGTCTCCCTAGACAAAGACAAAGGAAATAGATGCAGATGTATCACATTCTTTCCTATTCCCAAATTGTCTAAAGATTTGAAAATAGTGATGAAGTTCACTAGATACATATTTAGATCATCACTCAGAAATCCACAAAATAACACTTTAAGATGAATCAACTAAATCATAGTTCTTGTACTATTAAACTTAGCTCTGGGTGCCAAATATGAAGGGATAATAGCTCCAGTCGCCCCTGCTCTATCCATATCATCCTTATCATCATCGAGATCAAACTGCACAGCTTGGCAGTTTGGTCTACCTATGAATGGATGGTTTCAGTTCACAGCTACACCCTCGACACATTTTCTGTCAATTTGATTGATCAAATCAAAATCTCTAAGGTCCTCATTATCTGTGTTATTCTACCAAACTGGCTGACCTTTATTTTGTTAATTCACTTGAGCTCTAGGCAAAGCAGCTAGTCTCTCTAGTTCTTGCTGATCTTCCATTCTACAGATTGTTGAGGTTCGGGGTAAAATGGTAATAGTAGTTCTCCAAACTTCCTCATATGTGGCATGCAAATTAAAGATCCTTTGAATAACAAAAGCAAAAAATAAAAGTAAAATTAGGAAACTTGACCAAATGTCAATTAACACTCATAAATTTAATTGACAACCGTATTACCCGACAACGACACCAAAATTTGATACGCCCAAATTATAACTCTCTTTCAAGAGTGTAAGTGTTTATTTCCAAATATATAACTTAACTAGGTTGGAGTCTAATCCCATAGGGAATACTGTGTAAACTAAGTTTTATGATTATTAACGAACTATTGATCGAAGGTTCTGAATAAATGGGGTTTGTTTGTTAAAATTGAAGTATGCTTGTAGCAAATGGTGTTCCAACTAATTAGTATGATTGTAAGTTTTGATTCAATAAGAATAAAGAAACTAGGATTATGTTCACCAAGATTTTACAATACTCAAGTTTGTGAGTTACCCCGAATTCCTACGTAACAAATTCCAATTGCAAGAATTGTTGAACTCTAAAGTTCATTTATTCATTTCTAAACCTTAATCGATGGTTACCCTTTAATTATTTCGAACTTAAACAATATATTGATATGTACAATTGTTTTCTCAAATGGGTTAATCGTATTAGGGCATCAACCCTGAACCCAAAGGTTAAGGCCTTTAAGTTCCTTGTAAATCTCCTCGTTTCCCAACACACACATTTATACTCAAACAAGTGGTGTTCTTCGGCTCACCCTTCAAGTTTGTAACAAAGAAAGAACATAATAGTAAAGAGGATTTCATACAATTGCAATTAGTTACAGAACTTAGGCAATCTCACAAACCTTAGAAACTAATCACATCAAGGGTCCCAAAACCCAAGTTATAGGAGGTTTAGCCACACATCATATAAGAAAAAGAAGATTCCATTGTGTTTCTCATAGATAATTTAGAGAATTACTTCCAAAAATATCCAATGAATTGTTCTTGGTCTTTAAAGAAAATAGTGAATAAAATGTTAAGATCCACAATATCAGCTTATTTTCAGAAAATAGTAGGTTACAAATTGCTCAAAAGTTCAAAAATGAGATAAAATATACCTAATCTAAACCTAGAATAGGTATTTATATATTTCCAGGTACTGGGGTTTAAAATTTGAACTTTTGTATTGCCGCATCGCGGTTGATGGTCAAGTTGATGGCCCGTTAGTTGTCTGACGATCCGTCACTTAGACCATCGCCAAGGGTCCCAAAATCCTTCATTATATTTAAGAAGTGACGGCTAAGTTGATGGGCCATCAATGGTCTGATGGTTCATCACTTAGACCGTTGCTTCATCACTTGAGGGACTACTTTCTATTTCAAACTAACGGCCAAGTTAATGGCCCGTCAGAGGTCTGACGGTCCATCACTTGGGCCGTAACTTGGGTTATCAATTTTATCCATTATGCTTAGTGTGACAGACACCCTGACGGTCCATCACATGGTTAACAACTCGTCAATTTGGCCATCAGTTGTCTTTTGTTCCTATATTTTCTAAATTATTTCTTCTACTAAGTCCTTAACCTAAAACCATTAAAACTCAGCATCTAATACACTAACAGTTGCTTAAAAAGCACAATTATCCTTCATAAAATATAAAAAATATTTTGTCCAACATCGGAACAACAGTTAGTTATAAACTAAGTATCACAATACAAAGTCCAGAGAGTAGCGTATTAGACTAAAAATTTGGGCCCACCTACAGTCCGTGGGAACCACCTTTGTTCTGTAGGTGGCTAACATAATTAGGGACTTTTAGGGCACAATTTTGTTTGAAATTTATGGCCCACCATGACCCATATTAAGTCCCCATGGTTATTTAAGACCCTTAACACACTTTTAAACTTCTAAATCCTCAAAATTCTCTCTTTTCTTTTAAAATCTAACTTCTCTCTTACAAATCAAACTACCCTTCCTCACACTTGAGAAAAGAATAAAAATTTACTTGTTCTATGTACCAACTAGTGAAAAAGCACTAAGTACGCATTCAAGCTTTGTTTTGCTTAACTTTTTCACAGTTCACTTTCGATTCTTCGAATAAAAGTTATGATTCTCTGCTCCTAATATTAGTATCTTATGCTATGTATGAAATAAGTAAGTTGGTATGTCCATTCTCATGCAAAATATGTAGAAACCATCATACTTGTATATAAGAGCCTTGAATTAGCGTAAAATCTTAATGTGGGGCATTGTTATCTAATTAAACCTTAAGTTCATGCCCTAAAGGAAGTTGAATTTGAAAAGGTAGAGGAATACCAAAAGTTTAGGATGCTAGTTTGTATTGAAAAGTTGATTCTAGTTGAATGTGTGTATTTTGGACTTATGGGACTGAGTATATGTTATGGGGATGCCAAAATTGAGGAAAAATTCAAAGTTTTAAATTTTGAGTTTTTCTTCAAATTTTGCAGTCCCTTTGTTTCTTTTTACAACTAATAATTAATTTTTTAGGTAAACATGGTCCCGAAGGCCTCAAAGAAGGGTTGAACCTTTGAGACGATAGGATGGAACTTTTAAGAGTATTACCTCAGATGAGGAGTACCCACCTACCTGAACTAGAGTAGCCCCGACTAGAGTGACACAACCCGTGACTAGAGGACATAAATTTTCTATAGCTGAGGCTATTATTATGGATAAATTAGGAATACAACTTGTAAATAAATTATAGTAGAAAAAATTACCTACTTTTACTCGGCCTAGGATCCAGATTAAGGCTATCCAGTCTATATCCTGGATGAGGATGAAATAGGCCAGAAATCACCATCATACTCTTTCTAGCTTGTTAAGGGTAGTGATAATGATAACGAGGAGGATGCAACTTTAGATCCAGCAACAGATGTAGATGCACAAGACCCCTAGTTTGAGTAAAGGTCATAAGATAAGAATGAGTTCCAAGCTGCAGTTCAAGAGGATCATTTGTAGAACCTTGGTTGAGGAGGAAAACGCAGTTCAGGAGGAGCTATTATTAGGACCCCAGTCTAAGAAGGGTAAAGAACAATCTTCACACCATGTTCCAACTCCTACTTTAGAGGTACTATCTCAGCATGATCAGACGTTTGACTCCACACATGTCTCAATGAAACCTATTAATTAGGTAAACCTGAGATAGTATGTAGAGGGGATTCAACTGCTATATGAGAAAGATAGTTTTGTGACTGAGACCAGCAGACCTAAGTGGGAGATTTATAAGGAGAGATAAATCTACTTATACAAGTTAGATGGAGCACCATTGTTATAGGGTTATTTGACAGGTATAAGTTAGGGTGGATGACTCAACCCTTTGATTTATGCAATGCGACATTGGTGTGGGAATTCTATTGCTCACACTATACCACAATATCTTTGACTATTCCTAAAGGTACGGGTCTTCTGAGGCATGCTGAGCAACCCCAACTAAAGTAGATGCTTGTGAGAGGGGTCATGGTAGACATTTAACTGGTGGTTATCCATCGAGTTCTCTTTGGGCCAGATTATGCTACTCCAGCATCCAAAGTAGAGTATGATTATAGATTGAGAGTTGTACAAGATAGACCTATTATGCATGATATTGATCATATAAGAGAGAGAGAGTTAAGATGGAAAGATGGATCACCAATTATATTTTACCCATGAGTGATGATACCCCTTGGATAATAGAGCAGAATGCGATTAAGAAGGCGATACCGACTTTTGTCGCAAATTTTTTGTGGTTGTTTGTTAGATATAGATTTTGTATGACTGTTGCGGTAATTTATTGACTTTGGATGAAGTTGCACTGGCTGTGAGCATAATGACTGGATATGATATTGAGTTTTCAACTATTATTTACAATGAGCTTTATGAGAGAGCTTTCGATAAGATGACATATTTTCCATTCCCATGTCTTATGCATAGATTATGTGATGAGGCTGGTATGCTAGAGGTACCAGGTATTAATAAGATAGTAGAGGCAACATCTATGGCATAGTCTAACATGATGAAGGATCTGGCTAATTCAGTACTTCAAGGATACCTTGTGCTCTCACTACTGTGCCTTTATCCCAAACTGAGGGCCCATCATTCCTTACAAATCCTAGTGATACATTGGGAGGTTAAATGGGAGTTAGTATGAAGCTTGAAATGGGGGAGTAGTGAGAGGGTACAGGGTTGAATACCTAGGGTGAGGGGATGCCAGCTACATCTATATCATCCTCAGCTTCTACTTCAGAACAAATGTGGTCATCTTCAGTGCCCCCTCTTCCATCCACTCTAACTACTACTTCAGGTCTGATTTAGTTTCACGTGAATTTTTGTCGAGTTTAGTGGACAGTCAGAGTGTCACTAACACTTGGCTACAGAATAATTAGGCCAAAGTGGAGACATTGTATGTACAATTTTGTCCATGGTTTTGGACTACACTAGATATGATTGAGGCTAGATTGGAGGTTGCACATTAGGCTGATCTATATGAACAAATAAATTATTTAAAGGTTGAGAATTGTTTTGGTACAGCAACATGGAGATGTCGCATCTAGGAAATATTAGTTCGGAGGTGGATTTACTTAGAGTAGAGGTAGGCTTTCTCACTAAGATTCACACATCAACCATTCATCCAGTGGTGCTCCTTTTTTCTTAGCAGGCCCATCTGTATGCAACCAAATAGTTTGACTTATTTGTAGAGAATAATGGACCGGTCTCCATGGTGGGGACTAAGAGAGACCGAGAGAGGAACTTGCATGATCCTAATATTCTATTTTATCAGGACCTGAAAAGTGCTATACTTGATTCACAGGAGTCAGTAGTGATTGATAGGCTAAGGCAGACCAAGATAGCTGTGGGTGCATCTTCCAGTAGTACACTACCTCCACCACTACCTCCTTTAGTTGAGATACCCTCGCCGATGGATGACTATGACATAGACGCCCAGTGCATCCCTGATATGTACTCATTCCCTTTCTTTGTATTATTTATACGCACTGGGAATAATGCATAGTCTTTTAGTTAGGGGTAAGGTACACTAGTTCTGTTGTAGATTTTTGTTGCCGTGCTTCTTTTCTTAGCGGCCACGGTATGGTGGTAGAACCGACATGTGTAGTTTTAAATTTGTTTCGTAATATGTTTAGATTTTTATTATGTTTACTTTTGTGTAATTAGAAGATTTTTGAGTATCTAGGGTAGTTGACATGTTTTTTTTTGATTTTGAGAAAAATGATACCCCTCCAAAAATTTGTTTTTAGAACTATGTGAATGTATATATGTTTGACCATTATATGATATCCATATCTAAATTGTGCATGAACTGGATAGGTAGTGGTATGTGATGTGATTTTATGCCATGTGTATGTGAGATGCTACTTAGTTTTCTTTCTGTTTTAAATCCCGAACTTGCCCGGTTAGTCTTGACTAGGTTTTAGGATAGTCAGTTAGGTAAGGGTCATAGGCCATTTTTGATATTATTCAAATTTTATCCTAAATAACCTTCCATGTGTGAATAAGTATCCCTTGATCCTGATTTTTGAGCCTTGTAGTCTATTCTTCTTGTTTAAACTTCACCTTCCTATTTGTGTAACAATGAAGATCTTTTAACTCTAGACCTCCTTCGATATTATGCACCTCAACTTAGCAAAATCGCCAAAGTTGAGGGTTACTATCATAGGGGTGTGTAATGTAAAGTGGGTATGAATAAGGTAAGAGAAAAGTTATAGTAGTGCTGGGTGTTGTAGAAAAAGAAAAAGAAAAGAAAAAAAAATGAGAAAAAGGAAAAGAGGAAAAAATTTAAAAGAAGAAATAAGGGTGGAATAAAAAGGAAATTAGTTAAGAGTGTGGACCCTAAGTAAGTGTAGTTACAAGGAGTCTTAGTCACTTGATAGATCCATATGTACGATACCAACCCCCAAGACTACATTACAAGTCGAATAAATTCCTATAGTGACCTATCTTGACAATCTGAAAACTAATGTAAAGAAAATAAGGGATAGCCTATTGTATTTGATGTGCATTGGTAGGACTTCTCATTTGAGTTTGAGTGTCTATTGATCATCCCCATATTGGCATTCATTATTTCTTATAAGTGAGTTTGACTTCATTGTTGTGAGGAAACATGGGTTGTATTGTTAGCTACTTACTTGTTGGGTAGTGTAGCATGTTTATATGTATGTTTGTCTATTTGTAATGTAATTTCCATACCTTTATTCCCTTGTGTAACATTGTTGTGCTTCATATATATACATAGTTGGTTTTGGATTATTGAAAAAAGAGGGGTAATGTTTTTTATTATTGTTGATTGGCTTCCTTGGATAGCTAGATTCTCCTAGTTATACATTGTGTGTTTATAATTATTATTGTGTTTCCTGAGAACATGCAAACATTCTAAGTTGAGGGTGTTGATGTGCTATGGATTTGTAGCACTTTAAACACATAAAATAATGAAAATATGCATGTTTCTTAGGTTGTTTTGTTAGATATAATGTATTTTAGGTATATTTTGCAGGAAAATAGGTTTGGAAGTAAAAACTAAAGAAAAAGTTAAATGTTGAAGTTTTGGGCTACTTACCGAGGCACTTCTCGATATAAGTTCACTTACCCAGCGTAGGTGACAAAAGTAAGTGTTTGAACTTGAAGTCCAGAGGCTAAAAAATAGGAAAAAGAAGACACTGTTACTTACCAAGAGCATCTACTATCCATAGATGATCTAAGTAATTATTAGAGGCCCAAGTCTAGAGAGTTTCAGGAGCCATGCAAGAGGTTTGCCACTTACCACAGACCACCTACGGTTAGTAGGTAGTACTTATTGTCTATAGGTGACCTTAGTAAGTGGTCACCGACCACAATTTTCTTCAGGTTTTGATTTTTAAGGTTTCCTTGTATCCAATAAATACCCTTTTGACATTTTTAGTTAGTTTACGCACTCTTAACAATTACAAACATATATTTGATTCCAAGATTTGAATTTGATCTAAGGATTGCATTGTTTTTATTTTTGTTGTTTATTCAGTTAAAGACTTTATGTTTTATCCATTGATTATTGTGATATTTTTTAATGTCTTCAATCATTAATTCCTTGGATCGTATCACAAACATGAGCGACTAATTCCCTTAGCAAGGGTTGTGGGAACCTAGCTAAATAACAAAGTAGGGGAAGTGTTCAATCCTTTTAGATAGTTGTTGTTGTTTCATGCATTGTGGTTTTCTGTGTACTTATTGCTTTCATAATGGTTGTAAACATGAGGATCCAACTTGTAATCAGTACGACCCCGAGAGGGAGGTAGAAATTGGGTAAAGGAGATCACAATAGTGATTTGTCCTCAACCTATGAACTTGTCAATAAAATATTTCAATTGAAACCTCGTCATAAGTTAAAGAATCTGAAGCACCAACATCCTAAACATGCACTTTCAAAGAAGGATCATCCACAAATTTTTTTCAGTATGGACACATGCAAAACAAGATCAATAGAACCCAAACTCACAGGAAATTCCAACCTAGAAATGACACTACCAATTCTCCTTACAATCTGATATAGACCAATGTAATAGGAACTGCGCTTCCTCTTATTCTAAATCTCAGGACTCCTTTCATAAGTGAAAATTCAAGAGCACCCAAACACTAACTTCAAACTCCAACTCCCTTTACCCTACACCTGCAAAAGACATTTGGCGACTTTCAACAGTCTGAAATCTTTCTCTAATTACTTTCACCTTCTCCATGGCTTGGTGAACAAGGATAGGACAAAACAACCTAGTCTCACCTACCACAAAATACCAAATAGGAGATAACCATAGTGATTTGGGGTTAGCTACGGAAAAAAGCTTACATGCATTATCTACATAAGACATTTAACTTACATCTAATTAAGTTGAGACCGAGAGGAGATTTTTGAAATTGGGGTCAAAGGTAAGATTAGTAAGGCGATTCTCAAATATTGAGAGAAGATGAGTAATATTCACCAAATTTTACTGAGATGCGATTGGTGATATCTAACTTACCATTTTTTGCATGCATATCAGTTTGATAAGTGGGTTGAGCCTGAGGCGCCTATTGAGTTAGACAGCCAGGGGCAACACAAGCCTAGTGGTCATTTCTGACTGAGTACAAGAAAAGATTTTGATTTCGGTGATTGTTTACTATTACAAATCCCCATTTACTTTTAGTACATCCCATGGATTCCAGCAAACTAGAGAGAAAAGTCCAAGTCTTCTATGTGGGTTTGACCCCGACCTAGTTTGGTTAATTTACACGACAGCGACCACTTTATCCTTCAATTGGAGGTGTATTTTGGACAATAGTCAAGGGCCTAATATGTGCGAGCCGCACGAAACAAGGAAACCAAAGGAAAGTATAAGGACACGAAGGCTCTAGCCATCACAAAATATAATGTGTAAACTAAGCACACAGTCATATAGGCCCCCACACCAACAAACGAGGTTTCCAGTATTAGTACCCCCGGGACTACACCTTTATTATGGGATGCATGATTTAATTTAATACCACATTAAAAAAGTCTACACATGACCCCAACTATTAACCCAAGAATCATTTAATAAAGCATTTATCACTTGGTATCGTCATACAAGTTATGCTTGTAAGTTAAGATAATCATGCCAAATCAATCTATGTATCCGTTTGACTCCCAAGTTCTATTTTAAAATCCAAACCAAGGCCACCAAGGGCCATTCAAATTAATTTTAACTAATTATCCATTAATCCAATGCAATGGGTTTATAAATAAGTTGAATTATGGAATTATACATGTTCAAAAACCAAATTTAAAAAGTGGATTGAGGTTAATGCGATTACAAAGTGAAAAAGTCATCAATTTGGGGAAACCCACGTTCCCTATTCAAGTTCCCATAACAATGCACCTATATAATCCAAAAACCATAAATCATCAAACTTAAATATGGCAAAAGTAATTCAACTATTACCAGTTAAAAACCCTCAACCCAATTACAAACCCATCAATTTAAACCAATAGAATAATGAGTAAGTAAATGCCATAATGTAAAATTAAAGTTAGGAAATGAGATATATGCTTGAAATACACAAGAAATTTGAAACAATTAAGAGTATGGAGCCCAAATGATCAATTTACTGTAAAAAAGCCTTGAATGTTCTTGGGTTTTGAGTTTGAGAGAGAAAGAGAATAATTTGATCTTTGAAAACTAAAGGAAATGGGCTTATTTTACGTTTAAAGGTAGTACAAGGGGTTGAAAGACCAAAATCCCCTTACCCTAATGAAAAAAACCAAAACTAGGCATTTTTAACACTGCAACATGGAATTCTAATATCGCAGAGGCTAGCCTCAATGCTACACTACTATTTTTGAGGTCATCCTCTGCGACACGCCAATATCACAGACCCTCAATACCTTGGGGTTTCAAAATGACACCGAACCCTTTCAAAAAATTCCAAAACTTTACCAAAATACCGTTTTAACATCCCTAAACATAACTTATGTCAAAAATTAACATTACAAACACAAAAGAGTAAAAAATAAAATCATCAAAGTTTTATAGGGTATTACGTTATCCCCCCTTTAGAACAATTCATCCCTGAATGAGGAGATAGGACTTTTTAAGCGAAAAAATAATTGTACGAATATATCAGAATCAAATGATAAATTTGAAAGGGAATGAAATTCATATCTCAAGAACTTTTGTCCAACATGGGAAACAAGAAGGATTACTTGGCCTTCATATCATCATCAGCTTCCCATATAACTTCTTCCACTAGTTGATTCCTCGAAAGAGCCTTCACCAAAGCTACTTTATTTTTCTTCAACCTATGAACTTGTCAATAAAATATTTCAATTGAAACCTCATCATAAGTTAACGAATCTCAAACACCAACATCCTAAACATGCACTATCAAAGAAGGGTCATCTATAAATTTTTTTCAGTATGGATACATGGAAAATAGGATTAATAGAGCCCAAACTCACAGGAAATTCCAACCCCGAAATGACACTACCAATACTTCTTACAATCTGATATAGACCAATGTAATAGGAATTGAGCTTTCTCTTATTTCTTCATCACAAGATTCCTTTCATAAGAGAAACATTCAAGAGCTCCCAATTACTAACTTCAAACTCCAACTCCCTTCACCCCACATCTGCAAAAGACATTTGGCGACTTTCAGCAGTCTAAAATCTTTCTCTAATTACTTTTACCTTCTCCATGGATTTGTGAACAAAGTTAGGACAAAAGAACCTAGTCTCACCTAACAAAAAATACAACATAGGAGATCACAATAGTGATTTAAGGTTAACTACTGAAATAAGCTTACATGCATTATCTAGTTAAGACAGTTAACTTACATCTAATCAACTAGAGACCGAGAGGAGATATCTGAAATTGGGGTCAAAGGTAAGCTTAGTAAGGCGATGCTCTAATATCGAGAGAAGATGAGTAACATTCACCAAATTATGTTGACATATGGTTGGTGATATCTAACTTACCATTTTCTGCATGAACATTAGTTTGATAAGTGGTTTGAGCCTAAGGTGCCTATTGAGTTGGACAACCAGGGGGAACATAAGCCTAGTGGTCATTTCTGACTGAGTACAACAAAAGATTTTTAGTACGGTGATTGCTTACTATTACAAACCCCCATTTTCTTTTAGTACATCCCATGGATTCCAGTAAACTAGACAGATAAGTCCAAGTCTTCTATGTGGGTTTGACCCCGACCTACTTTGGTTAATTTACATGATAGCGACCGCTTTATCCTTCAGTTGGTGGTTTAGTTTGGACAACGATCAAGGGCCCAATGCGTGCTAGCCGCACGAACCAAGGAAATCGAAGGAAAGTATAAGAACACAAAGGCTCTAGCCATCTCAAAATATAATGTGTAAACTAAGCACACAATCATATAGACCCCTACACCAACAAATGAGGTTTCCACTGTTAGTACCCCCGGGACAACCCCTTTATTATGGGATACATGATTCTAATTAACACCAAATTAAAACAGTTTACACATAACCCCAACCATTAACCCAAGAATCATTTAATAAAGCATTGATCACTTGGTAGCGTCATACAAGTTATGCTTGTAAGCTAAGAAAATCATGCCAAATCAATCCATGTATCCGTTTGACTTTCAAGAACTATTTTAAAATCCAAACCATGGCGACCAAGGGCTATTCAAATCCATTTTAACAAATTATCCATTAATCTAATGCAATGGGTTTATAAATAAGTTGAACTATGGAATTATCCATGTTAAAAAACCAAATTTAAAAAGTTGATTGAGGTTAATGCAATTACAAGGCCAAAAAGTCATCAATTTGGGGAAACCCACATTCCCCATTCCAATTCCCATAACAATGCACCTATTTAGTCCAAAAACCATAAATTATCCAATTTAAACATGGCAAAAGTAATTCAAGTAATAGCAGTTAAAAACCCTCAACCCAATTACAAACCCATCAATTTAAACCAATTGACTAATGAGTAAGTAAATGGCACAATGTAAAATTAAAGTTAGGCAATGAGATATATACTTGAAATACACAAGAAATTGGATACAATTAAGAGTATGGAGCCCAAATGATGAATTCACTGTAAAACCCTTGAATGTTCTAAGGTTTTGAGTTTGAGAGAGAAACAGAATAATTTGATCTTTGAAAACTAAAGGAAATGGGATTATTTTATGTTTAAAGGTAGTACAAGGGGTTGAAAGACCAAAACTCCCTCACCCCAGTGAAAAAAACAAAAACTGGGCATTTTTAACACTAGAACATGGAATGCTAATATCTCTGAGGCTAGCCTCTATGCTACACTTGTATTTTTGAGGTTATCCTCTGCGATACGCCAATATCACAGACCCTGAATACCTCGGGGTTTTAAAATGACACCGAGCCCTTCTAAAAAATTCCAAAACTTTCGTAAAACACCTTTTTAACATCCCTAAACATAACTCAAGTCAAAAATCAACATTACAAATGCAGGAGGGTAACAAATAAAATCATCAAAGTTTTATAGGGTCTTACATTATCCCCCCATTATAACAATTCATCTCTGAATGAGGAGATATGACATTTTTAACAAAAACATAATTGTACGAATATATCAGAATCAAATGATAAATTCTAAAGGGAATGAAATTCATATCTAAAGCCCTTTTGTTCAACATTGGGAACAAGAAGGATTACTTGTCCTTCATATCGTCATCAGCTTCCCATATAACTTCTTCCACTATTTGATCCCTCGAAAGAACCTTCACCGAAGCTACGCCCTTTGTCCTTAACCTATGAACTTGTCAATAAAATATTTCAAGGAAAACCTCATCATAAGTTAACGAATCTGAAACACCAACATCCAAAATATATACTATCAAAGAAGGGTCATCCACAAATATTTTTCAGTATGGACACGTGTAAAAAAGGATTAATAGATCCAAAACTCACAGGAAATTTAAACCTAGAAATGACACTACCAATTCTCCTTACAATCTGATATAGACCAACGTAATAGGAACTGAGCTTCCTCTTATTTATAAATCTCAGGACTCCTTCACAAGTGAAACATTCAAGAGCACCCAATCACTAACTTCAAACTCCAACTGCCTTCACCCCACATCTCCATAAGACATTTGGAGACTTTCAGCAGTCTAAAATCTTTCTCTAATTACTTTAACCTTCTCCATGTCTTGGTGAACAAAGATAGGAAAAAACAACCTAGTCTCACCTACCACAAAATACCAAATAGGATAACACAATAGTGATTTGGGGTTAACTACTGAAATAAGCTTACATGTATTATCTTCTTATGCCAGTTAACTTACATCTAATCAACTTATGATCAAGAGGAGATATTTGAAATTGGGGTCGAAGGTAAGCTTAGTAAAGCAATGCTCTAATATCGAGAGAAGATACGTAATTTTCACCAAATTATGCTGAGATACGGTTGGTGATATCTAGCTTACCATTTTCTTCATGCACATCAGTTTTGTAAGTTGATTGAGCCTGAGGCGCTTATTAAGTTAGACAGCCAGGGGGAACATAAGCCTAGTGGCCATTTATGACTGAGTAACATAAAAGAATTTGAGTTCAGTGATAGCTTACTATTCCAAACCCCCGTTTACTTTTAGTACATCCCGTGGATTAATGTAAACAAGAGAGATAATTCCAAGTCTTTTATATGGGTTTGACCCCGACCTAGTTTGGTTAATTTACATGACAGCAATCGCTTTATCCTTCAAATGGAGGTGTAGTTTGGAGAATGATCAAGGGCCCAATGCGTGCTAGCTGCACGAACCAACGAAACCATGGGAAATTATAAGGACACGAAGGCTCTAGCCATCACATAATATAATGTGTAAACTAAGCACACAGTCATATAGACCCCCACACCAACAAATGAGGTTTCCAGTGGTAGTAACCGCTGGACTACACCTTTATTACGGGATACGTGATCCTGTTTAATACCAAATTAAAATAGTTTACACATAACCTCAACCATTAACCCAAGAATAATTTAATAAAGCATTTATCACTTGGTATCGTCATACAAGTTATGCTTGTAAGCTAAGATAATCATGCCAAATTAATCCATGTATCCGTTTGACTCCCAAGTTCTATTTTAAAATCCAAACCATGGCCACCAAGGGCAATTCAAATACATTTTAACGAATTATTCATTAATCCAATGCAATGGGTTTATAAATAAGTTGAATTATGGAATAATCGATGTCGAAAACCAAATTTTAAAAGTGGATTGAGGTTAATGTTATTATAAGGCCAAAAAGTCATCAATTTAGAGAAACTCACGTTCCTCATTCCAATTCCCATAACAATGCACCTATTTAGTTCAAAAACCATAAATCATCAAATTTAAAGATGGCAAAAGTAATTCAAGTTATACCAGTTAAAAACCCTCAACCCAATTACAAACCCATCAATTTAAACAAATTGAATAACCAGTAAGTAAATGCCTCAATGACAAATTAAAGTTAGGGAATAAGATATCTTCTTGAAATATAGAAGAAATTGGAAACAATTAAGAGTATGGAGCCCAAATGATTAATTCACTATAAAACCCTTGAATGTTCTAGGGTTTTGAGTTTGAGAGAGAAAGAGAATAATTTGATCTTTGAAAAATAAAGGAAATGAGGTTATTTTACGTTTAAAGGTAGTACAAGGGGTTGAAAGACCAAAAGCCCCACACCCCAGTGAAAAAACCAAAACTGGGCATTTTTAACATGAAACATAGAAAGTTAATATCGCTGAGGCTAGCCTCCATGCTACATTGCTATTTTGGAGGTTATCCTCCGCGACACACCAATATCACAGAACCTCAATATCTCAGGGTTTCAAAATGACACCGGACCCTTCGAAAAAGTTCCAAAACTTTCCCAAAACACCTTTTTAACATCCCTAAACATTACTCAAGTCAAAAATCAACATTAAGAATGTAGGAGGGTAAAAAATAAAATCATCAAAGTTTTATAGGAAATTCCAACCCAGAAATGACACTACCAATTCTCCTTTAAATCTAATATAGACCAATGTAATAGGAACTGAGCTTCCTCTGATTTCTAAATCTCAGGACTCCTTTCATTAGAGAAATATTCAAGAGCACCCAATCACTAACTTCAAACTCCAACTCCCTTCACCCCACATATGCATAAGACATTTGGTGACTTTTAGCAGTCTAAAATCATTCCCTAATTACTTTCACCTTCTCCATGGCTTGGTGCATAAAGTCAGGACAAATAAATGAAGCCTCACCTACCACAAAATACGACATTAGAGATCACAATAGTGATTTGGGGTTTACTACTGAAATAAGCTTACATGCATTATCTACTTAAGACCGAGAGGAGATATTTGAAATTGGGGTCAAAGGTAAGCTTAGTAAGGCGATGCTCTAATATCGAGAGAAGATGAGTAATATTCACCAAATTATGTTGAGATGCGGTTGGTGATATCTAACTTACCATTTTCGACATGAACATCAGTTTGATAAGTGGATTGAGCCTGAGGTGCCTATTGAGTTAGACAGCCAGGGGGGACATAGCCTAGTGGTCATTTCTGACTGAGTACAACAAAACATTTTGATTTTGTTGATTGCTTACTATTACAAACCCCCATTAACTTTTAGTACATCCCATGGATTCCAGTAAACTAGAGAGATAAGTCCAAGTCTTCTATATAGGTTTGACCCCGACCTAGTTTGTTTAATTTACATGACACTGACCACTTTATCCTTCAGTTGGAGGTGTAGTTTGGACAATGATCAAGGGCCCAATGCGTGCTAGCCGCACGAACCACGAAAACCAAAGGAAAGTATAAGGACACAATGGCTCTTGCCATCAAAACATATAATGTGTAAACTAAGCATACAGTCATACAGAACCCCTCACCAACAAATGAGGTTTCCAGTATTTGTACCCACGGGACTACACCTTTATTATGGGATACATGATTCCGTTTAATACCAAATTAAAATAGTTTACGCATAACCCCAACCATTAACCCAAGAATCATTTAATGAAGCATTTATCACTTGGTATTGTCAATTTGGGGAAACCCATGTTCCCCATTCCAATTCCCATAACAATGTACCTATTTAGTCCAAAAAACATAAATCATCAAATTTAAACATGGAAAAAGTAATTCAAGTAATACCAGTTAAAAACCCTCAACCCAATTACAAACCCATCAATTTAAACTAATTAAATAATCTATAAGTAAATGCCAGAATGTAAAATTAAAGTTAGGGAATGAGATATATGCTTGAAACACACAAGAAATTGGAAACAATTAAGAGTATGTAACCCAGATGATGAATTCACTGTAAAACCCTTGAATGTTCTAGGGTTTTGAGTTTGAGAGAGAAAGAGAATAATTTGATCTTTGAAAACTAAAAGAAATGGGGTTATTTTATGTTTAAAGGCAGTACAACAGGTTGAAAGACCAGAAGCCCCTCACACCAGTGAAAAAAACCAAAACTTGGCATTTTAAACACTACAACATGGAATACTAATATCACAGAGGCTAGACTCCATGCTACACTGCTATTTTTGAGGTTATCCTCTGCGACACGCTAATATCACAGACCCTCAATACCTCAGGTTTTCAAAATGACACCGAACCATTCCAAAAAATTACAAAACTTTCCTAAAATACCTTTTTAACATCCTTAAACATAACACAAGTCAAAAATCAACATTACAAACGCTGGAGGTCAAAAAATAAAATCATCAAAGTTTAATATTTTAATATGACATTTTTAGCAAAAAAATAATCGTATGAATATAGCAGAATCAAATGATAAATTTGAAAGGGAATGAAATTCATATCTCAAGCACTTTTGTCCAACATGGGGAACAAGAAGGATTACTTGGCCTTTATATTGACATCAGCTTCCCATGTAACTTCTTCCACTATTTAATTCCTCGAAAGAACCTTTACCGAAGCTACGTCCTTTGTCCCCAACCTATGAACTTGTCAATAAAATATTTCAATTGAAACCTCATCATAAGTTAACGAATCTGAAACACCAACATCCTAATCATGCACTATCAAAGAAGGGTCATCCACAAATCTTTTTCAGTATGGACACATGGAAAACAGGATTAATAAAGCCCAAACTCACAGGAAATTCCAACCCATAAATAACACTACCAATTTCTCCTTACAATCTGATATAGACTAATGTCATAGGAACTGACCTTTATCTTATTTCTAAATCCCAGGACTCCTTTCATAAGAGAAACATTCAAGAGCACCCAATCACTAACTTTAGACTCCAACTCCATTCACCCCACTTCAGCATAAGACATTTGGTGACTTTCAGCAGTTTAAAATATTTTTCTAGTTACTTCCACCTTCTCCATGTCTTGGTGAACAAAGTTAGGACAAAATAACCTAGTCTCACCTACCATAAAATACCAAATTGGAGACCTACACCTCCTACCATAAAGAGCCTCAAAAGAGTTCATTGAATGCGTGAATGGTAACTATTATTGTAAGTGAATTCAATTAGACATGAATGATTATCTCATCAAATTTAAGATCAATTACACATTCCCTTACCTTATCATCCAAAGTTTAAATAGTCCATTTTTCTTGTCCATCCTTTTGAGGGTGGAAAGTGATGCTAAGGTTCACCTGACTACCCAAACCTTTCTAAAACAAACACCAAAATTAATGAAAACTGCATACCTCAATCTCAAATGATGGACACCGGCCCTCCATACAATTTAAATATCTCTTGTATGAACAACTTAGCATAATCCTTTCCAGACTTGTTAGTTTTTACAAGCAAAAAGTGAGCTGACTTAGTAATTCTATCAATAATGACCCAAAAAAATCATACTGATTGTGAGACCGCAGAAGACCCATAACAAAATCCATATTAATAATCCCCCACTACCATATAGGTAACTTTATCTCTTAAAATATGCCACCTTACGTCAAATGCTCAACCTTAACTTGTTGACCAATCATACACTTAAACATAAAGTTCGCCATATCTCACTTCATATTTTCCGCCAATAGATTTCATTCAAGTCATAATACATCTTAGTCGAACCCAAAATAACTATATATCTAAACTTATGATCTCAGTCAAAATCTTTTCTTGCAACCCATCAACATCAGGAACACACAGCCTTCCTTGATACATCAAGATGCTATCTCCCCCAATCTCAAAAGCCACTTGACCTACATCATTCTTAATTTGCCTAAGTGTGGGATCTAACTTGCTTCTTCTTTTCCTCTACAGAAATACATTATTTAACCACTTATTGAAGAATCAATCCCCTATCCTCGGAGTCTAAGAAATGGACTCCCATGTTAGCCGACCAGTGAATAATATTTACCAATCCTCTCTTCTCTTTATCGACATGAGACAGACTCCCTATAGACAACCTATTATGAGCATCAACAATAACAATAACTTTACCTTAATGATAAAGCAAGATCATGTCGTAATCCTTAAGTAGATCGAGCCGTCTCTTTTTCCCGAGTTTCAATTTTACTTAGTAAACTTATACAACAAGCTCTTATGATTTTAATAAATATCCATGTGCACCCCATGTAAATAATGATGCCAAATCTTTACAGCGGACCGCCACTTCTAACTCTAGATTAAGAGTTAGGTAATTCCTCTCATGAAATTTAAGATGGTGGGAAGTATAGGCCACAACCTTACCATGCTGCCTCAAAGCATAACCCAATCTTACATGGGACATATCACAACAAAAAAATCAGTTCAGGTCAAAATTGGCGCAGAAGTCAACTTATTCTTGAACTTCTTCTAACAACCCTCATATGAATCGGGCTACAAAAACTTAACCTTTTTTTGACTTAGCCTCATTAGTAGAGACACAATAGATGAGAAGATATCCCCAAACCTCCTATAATACTCATATAAACCTTAGAAGCTACTATTGTCGATTGGAGTCGTGGGTCTAGGCCACTTTTTAATGGCCTCACCTTTCTGTGGATCCACCTTGATTCTCTCACTAGAAATAACATGCCCAAGTTAGGTCACAATACTTAACCAAAATTCATACATAGAAAACTTTACTTATAATTTCTTGTCCTTAAGAGTCTTCAACACAATTCAGAGGTGATTGGCATGATCCTCCTCGCTCTTAGAGTAAACCAAGATAACATTAATGAAGATAATAACAATAAAATCCATAAAATTCTTAAACACCTGATTTATAAGGTCCATAATAGCAATCGGAGCATTAGTCAACCCAAATGACATAACCAAAAACTTATAATGACCATATCCGGTTACAAAAGCATTCTTAGGAATATCAACCTCCTGAATTTTCAACAGATGATAGACCGAATGATGATTAATCTTGTATAAACACCTAGCACCCAGAAGTTGGTCAAAAAGATTATTAATTCTAAGAAGAGCATATTTTGTTTTCCACTGTCACTATATTCAACTGACGATAGTCTATACACATCGAAAGAGACCTTATCTTCTTTCACATAAAAAGTATAGAAGCATCCCTCGGTAAAACACTAGGAAAAATCAAAACCTTATTAAAAAGATCCTTTTACTGCTCCTTTAGTTCCTTTAGCTCAGTCAGAGACATCCTAAAAGTAGGAATAAAATTGTATGGGTATCCGATAGAAGATTAATCGCAAAATCTATTTCCCTATTGGGAGGAATTCTAGGAAGACATTGAGAAATACTTTAGGAAATTCATTAGCCACAGGGACAGATTGCAAAGAGGAATTTCAAAATTATAATTCTTAACCCAAACTAGATGATACAGACACCCTTTGAAAATCATATTCCAAGATCTAAGATAGGAAATAAACCTCCCTTTAGGCACTAAGGAACTCCCCTCCCATTCGATCACTGATGCATTAGTGAATTAAAAACTTACCTTTTGGATCCTACAATCTAGAGAAGCATAGCACGAATGACGCAAATGCATCCCTAAGATCACATCAAAATCCACCATATCAGACTCTATCAAATCCACCAATGTCTCCCTATAAAAGATGGACACCACACAACCCCTACAGATTTTTCTAGCAACGGTAGAATCACCTACCAAAGTAGAAACAAAAAAGGGGTCAAAAATTTTTTCAGGGCCAAAACCTAAGTTTACAACAACATAAAGGGTCATAGAAGCAAGGAAGAACAAAGATCCAACAATTAATAAACATAATAAGAGAAAAGTTGTAACATACCTCTGATAATATCCTGAGATTCCTCAAATTCTTGATGAGTAGCAAGTGCATAGAGACGATTCCAACCACTACTAGTACCATAGGTAGCAATTTTTTGCATAGAAGGTAAAGAAGTGATGACAAGAACTTTATTAGCCCAGTGTCCACCTTATACGTAGGGAAATTTGTCTACAGATAACCAAGTGAACGGCAATTGAAACATAAGTAAGTCCCATCCCCATTATAACCTCGATGAAGTTGTCCATAAAAATGATAAGGAGAATAAGGTGGGACTAACTAAGCTACACTAACCCAAGATTGGGTACCCAGTGCCTTAGGACCACTGCTCGTCTAAAAATTACAATCACCAAAAAGCTTAGGATAAGGTGCCGTAGTCATCAAATAAGAATTCCTCTAATATTTCTTATTAGTTCACTATCTACCAACTCTCCTAATATTTTGTTAAACTTTACCCTACTTTGAATGTCTAAACTTCTTATTCTTCCTCTCTCTTATCTCTACATATTTTTCTTTTTATCCTCTACCTGTTGTATTTAAACCATAATCTTGGGGATGTCTATAACATTGTTCAACATGGACCCCTTATACTCCAACACTGAATAATGAGACAAACCAGAATAAAACTTCCTCATTTTGGATCTCATGTTAGCCACTAACTTTAAAGCATAATGGTACAACTACTGAAATTTCAGACCACACTCTTTCACGCTCATCTTACCCTACTTCAAGTTTACAAACTCTTCAACCTTAGATTCCTATGAGTTTTTAGGAAACAAGTGATTAAGAAAGGCACCTAAAAACTCATCCCACAACAACAATTTATCATTATCACCCCTTATCGCTACCCACTCCTCATATCATTGATAAGCTATATCTTTATAGTGATATGCAATAAACTTCTCACCCTCAGAATTAATAGCATGCATAACCCAAAATCTTCTCTATCTCATCAACGAATCCACGAGGATCCTCCTCAACCTTAGAACCCATAAAGGTTGGGGGATTCAACCTCAAAAACTGGACAACTCGTGTGACTAACTTAAATGTGAAATAGAACCAATACGATCATACTGACTAGACTGCAATGTCACTAACTGAGTAAGCGTATGAATAGATTGACGAAACTCCATATTAGAGATATCTACCAGAGGTGACTAAGGATGAGTGCCATCTTCTTGGAAAGCCCAAAGAGGACTAGTAGGGATTGGTGGAACTCAATGTGGGGAAATACAGTCAGGAGCAAGTACCCTAGACCAGGTCTGCACTCTATTAATAGGGTAAACTCCATCTATATTTTCCTTAGGTAGGACAGAGAGTCCAGTAGAGTTTCTAAAAATTTCAAACCTTTGGGGGGAGGGTTATGATTTGAAATGTGAGTAAGCAAAGAGTTAGAGAAGTATCAAGGTAACTCTATCCCCCTAAACAGAACACAAGAAAGGAAAATATTCCTAAATGCCTCATAGCCTCTACCTTATATGTATGGTATACTACAAACCCATAAAAAAGAATCTACTCGACATCGCGTTGTCGACGCCAAACTAAGGCCTAGTCGTGATGAGTATGTCAAGCCCACCATGGCCTAGAGACAACCCCCTTAGCCTAACCTTAAGAGGACAACAACAACAACAACAATAATAATAATAATAATAAAGAGAAAGCAAATAAATATAGTAGTAAAAGATATATAAGTCAATTAAAAGTTGTAAGAGTCAAAACCATTAATCCAACCGACACTTGTCCATAAAAGACTCTAAAATAAGAATACGAACTAAGTCTTGACATGTCCTTGACTATGACAAAAAAATGAATCTGAAGTACTAGAATAATAATGGAATTAAATAAATGAACTGACCTTCCAAAAGATTGATGCTCACCACTTTATAAAAAATCTACAAGAGTACTCAGCCAACTAACGTTGCACAAAAGCAACAAAAATACTTCAGAACCTACATCATGAAACAATGTAGCATCCAGGGAAGCTTAGTAGGGTAAGAACTAGCATGTAACTTATAGAAAAGTGATAAAATAATGCCATGTCCAAAATCAGTATAACCACATGCATACATTCATATATACATATATATAGGATATCGAGATAGGGACATGAATCATGAACATGAGAGTTTAAAGCATTAACCTTAAATGTGTAGCTCTCTCCATCCTAATCGCACCCACGGACTATATGAATTTAGCTTCCCCTGCTGAAAGGGCCTAGTGCATGTTAGCCGCATAAATCAAGAAAAATGAAGGAAACACTAAAGACACCAACAATCTATCCATCCTAAAATATAATGTGTGAACCAAGCACACCATCAATTAGACTCCCGCATTGTAAAAATATGGTTTCTAGTGTTAGTCCCCCCAGGGACTACACCTTCATGGTGAGCTACGCAATTTTCTTTAAACCCAAATTAAAATAGTTTACACGTAATCCCAACTATTAACCCAGGAGTCATTTAAAAAGTTATTTACCTCTTGGTATCATCATACAAATTAAGCTTGCAAGATCATATAATTATGCCAATCCGATCCAAGTAACTATTTGAATCCTAAGTTCTATCTTAAAATCCCAACCAAGGCCACCATGGGCCATTCAAATTTGTTTGAACCAATTATCCATTAATGCAATGGAATGGGTTCATAAATAAGTTCAATTATGCAATCATCCATAGTCAAAAACCAAATTTACATTGTGGATTAAGGTTAATACCATTACCAAGCGAAAAAGTCATCAATTTGGGAAAACCCATGTTCCCCATTCCAAATCTCATAACAATGCACCCAATTAATCCAAAAACCATTGATTAAAGATTAAATCACAAATTTAAACATAGTAAGAGTAAATTTAAGTAATGCCAATCAAAACCTCTCAACCCAATTCCAAATCCATCAATTTAAACCATATGAATAATGAGTAAACAAATACCACAAAGTAAAATTAAAGTTATGAAATGAAATACATGCTTCAAATGCACAAGAAATTGAAAATAATTTGTAGTTTGGAGCCCGAATGATGAATGATTTGATCTTTGGAAATTGAAGAAAATATGGTTATTTTATCTTTTAAGGTCTTACAATGGGTAAAACACCAAAAGGCCCTTACCCCAAGTGAAAAAAAACAAATATTGGGCATTTTTAACTTAGCAGCATGGAAGGGCTATATTGTGGAGGCTAGCCTCTATGCCAGCTGCTATCGCAGAGATTATCATGCATGACACACTAATATCATGGACCCTCACTGCCTTAGGGTCCCAAAAAAACCTTACCCCTTCGGTAAATTTTGAAACTTTCCCAAAATACCCCTTTAACATCCCTGAACATAATTCAAGTAAAAAATTATTGCTATTAATACATGAAAGTATAAAATAAGATCATCAAAGTTTTTTGGGGTCTTATATTATCCCTTCTTAGTATCATACATCCAAAAATTAGAAGTTAGGCTATTTTAAGCATGAAAGTACCAAGAATACATCAGAATCAAATGAAAAATTTGAAAGGGAATGAAATTGATACCTCAAACACTTTTGTCTAACAGAGGGAACAAGAAGAGGTACTTAACCTTCATATCTTCTTCAGCTTCCTATGTTGGTTCTTTCACCATTTGATTCCTCTAAATAACCTTCTCTGAAGCTACGTCCTTTGTCCTCAATCTACGAACTTGTCTATCCAATATTTAAACTATGACCTCCTCATGTGACAAGTAATCTAAAACACCAACATCAATAATAGGAAATAGCAAAGAAGGGTCATATAATGCCCTGAAAAAGGGTCCCGAGATGTCACACGGTGCTTAGAGTCACAAGTGATCCTAAGCTAACCCTGCTAATGGCATACTTATAAGCAACTGAATAAAATACATAAATTTAAAAAAAATCAGTGGAAACAATAAAACTTCTCTGAACTTGATCAATACAAAATCTAAGTTTACAAGATTAAAACTCTACCTTTATGAACAAAATTGAAATAAAATACATCGACACTACTGACTGTCTATAAAGCCTCTACTAGTACTGACTATGGATATCCGAGTCATGACTCCCAACTATCCCAACTCAATATGACTGAAAAAAGAAAATATAATACTTCTCAAACTGTATAACTGAATCGAGCCCTTGAAATAATTGGACTCATCACCTGCTAACTGAAAGCTGCAAAATAAATGAATATAGTGTATGCACTACAACTTGTACCTAAATTATGAGACAATATAGCACACAGACGTATATGTGGATCATTACTTTGAGGATATACTGAGTATATAGGGATGTATACTTTTAAGTAAACAATGTTATCATTCTTTATAAAATATGCATGACGATATGAATGACTCATACAGCTTGAGAAAAATAGAAATCTGAATCTCATAAATCATGTATAATGAATCATATAGTACGAATCTCGTGAGTCATTACACTTAGTTCAAAAATTTACATTCTCCACCTTATTCTCAAAACTTGTAAACAAGAGGAATCTTAAAACACTAGCTTTCAAAACTTGTACTATTATCTTATGGAGAATAAAGGACTTCTTTAAAACTTAGAGGTTATAGGACTTTGGGACTTAGAGAACTTGGAATTAGGGTACTCTGGGAATCTCAAAATCAAACTTTTAACATATATACTTTTATCTTAATTTTGAGTAGGGGACTGCTTTGGGAGTTTCTTCTAACCGACATAAACCATGTGAGCCATATGGAGTCTAACATTTTGCCCACATTGGGGAGAGTTGTTCTATCCTAGCCATCTAAGTAGAACCTTAACTTTAGTGATCATTATCTCAGCCTCAAGCCCATAAATCTCTATCCTAAGGTGGCATGTAGTTCTAGGGTATGAAACCTTGAAATCATACCCAACTCGGTGCTAAATACTACTACCATACTTAGGCTCAGAACTTTTAGGAAATCCATCTTAAAATAACTCAAGGGTCTATAATGAAGACCAAATTATGCTTCTCTTAGCTTTAGATCATAAGTAGTGTGGATTCCTATCTTAGCTTTTCAAAATACTTGCCAAAACTTATCAACAAAATTTGAGATCATAATTGCTTTATAAACTCATCACTTGTACTTAGGACTCAAAATCATATTTAAACTTCATACTCAACCATCTTCTTAAAAAGCTTACAATCATCTCAATCAAGATATTAGAAAAATAGTTCATAATATGAATCTCATGATTTCAACATCGCAAAATACATGCTTGATAACAAAACATTCATAATCATCTTAAAATCTGGAAAATTCAAAAATAGGCATGGAAATATTAAAAAAATCATGTAATTCAACATTTAATCCATGAGAAATCTCAAAGTCTTTAAAACAATAATAATAGGTATAAAGCCTAACTTCAATATCATTGGAAATCTCACAATTTGTAGAAATTTATATTTAAAATAAGCCTTTGGGCACAAGGGTGAAAGAGTTACCCTTGTTCAAACCCCAAATACCTTAGATTTTGAATGTAGATGAACAAGCTCGCTTGAGATTCTTTTTCGCACTCTTGAATGAGGGTTCTTGAAGCTTTTTACTTAGGAGTATTGAATCTGAACTCAATTGTAAAAGCTATGATGGAATCTTGAAGTTCTTGGAAAAAGGAATTAGTCTTGTTCTTGAGGGGGAAAAACCCTAGTTTTTGATGTTTTGTATGAAACTGAGGTCTATGTAGGTGTTAAAAGGGGTAGAAAAAGACAAAAATCCCTTTTAAGAATGACTTTAAAATGCTAAATAGGATCTGCAATGGCTCATATAATGGTCTGTCGCTGGCTCGATGGTCCGTCGGCCTGACCGATGCACTAGGACCAGAATAGGGACTTATTGTCTTGGTTGCGACGGTTTGGGTGATGCTCCATCGCTAGCTCGACGGTTCGTCGACCATTCCATCATGCCTGGATAAAAGGTTGACTCACTACCTCCGCTACAACGGTTTGAGTGATGGCCCATCGCTAGCTCGATGGCCCATCGGACCTTTTCGTCGCACTTGGCCGGTTCAGTCTACCTTCTATAATTCTACCATAACTTTGTACCCCGACACTGGATTTTCACAAAATGGGTATCGTTGGAAAGATAATTCAATTTTCCACGTAATAAAAAGTTAAAATTAGGAAAATTTAATATGGTTTAAACACTACTCACTTAGGAAGCCATTCTTTAATCTTCTAGAGACGCTATAAGGCTTAAAGAAAATTCAGGGTACTATAGGTCACCCCCATACTTTTTTAGCATAGACACATGGAAAACACGATGAATAGAGCCCAAACACATAGGAAATTCAAACTCATAAGCAACATTACCAATTCTCCTTATAATCTGATATATACCAAGGTAATAGGGTATGAGCTTCCTCTTCTTTCCAAATATCATAAATCTTTCCAAAGAAAAAACCTTCAAGAACACCCAATCACTCACCTCAAACTCTAACAACCTTTACCTCCAATCAACATAAGACTTTTGGCAACTTTGAGAAGTCTTAAGTCTTTCTCTAATTACTTTCACCTTCTCCAAGGCATGGTGATCTAAATAAGGATCAAACAACCTAGTCTCACCTATCTTAAACCACCCAATAGGAGACCAACACCTCTTACCATGAAGAGCCCCAAAAGGAGCCATTTGAATGCTAGAATTGTAACTATTATTGTAAAAAAATTCAATCAGAGGTAAATTATCAACCCAACTTCTTTTAGAATCAATCACACAGTCCCTTAGCATATCCTTCAAAGTCTAAATAGTTCATTCTACTTGTCCATCTATCTGATGGTGGAATGTGGTGTTTAGGTTCATATAAGTACTTATATCTTTCTAAAATAAATGCCTAAAATGAAGTATGCATACCTCAGTATGCAATGATAGACACCAGTGCTCCATTCTATTTGAATATCTCTTGAATGAATGACTTAGCAAAATCCTCTCTTGATTAGTTTTTCCTAATAGGAAAAAATTGAGCAGACTTTGTCATTCTATCCACAATGAGTGAAATAGAATCATGTGGATTGCGAGACCATGGAATGCCTATAACAATATCGATATTAATCATCTCCCACTTCCTTATATGAAACTATATCTCTTAAGACATACCACCCTACCTCAAATGCTCAACCTTATATTGTTCACAGACTATACACTTAGCCATAAAGTTCTCTATGTCTCTCTTCATATTATTGCATAACTAGATTTCATTTAAGTCATGGTACATCTTACTTGAACCCTGATGAACTTCATATCTAATCTCATGAGCCTTAGTCAAAATCCTTTCCCACAACCCATCAACATCAGGAACACATAACCTTACTTAATACCTCAAGAGGCTATTTCCCCCCATCTTGAAATCCATAGGCTTTTGTATACCCACATCATCCTTAATCTGTATAAGTATGGGATCCAAAACCTGCTACGCCTTCACTTCCACATAAAGAGATAATGTAACCACTTCTTTGTATAAGTATGGCCTAGAAGAATAGGCCAAAACCTTAATCTGTATAAGTATGGCCTAAAGTATAGGATGCAACCTTACCATGATATATTAACCAAGTACCTTTCGAGATGCATCACAATATACAACAAACCCATCAGTACCCACGGGAAAGGTCAAAACTGGCGCAGATGTTAACTTATCCTTCAACTTCTCGAAATTACCCTCACAAGAATTGAAACAAAAAAATTTAACCTTCTTCTGAGTAAGCCTCATCAATGGAGCTGCAATAGATGAGAAACTCTCTATAAGCCTCCTATAATACCAAACCGAACACAAGAAGCTCCTAATATTGGTTAGAGTCATTGATCTATGTCACTTCTTAACTACCTTAACTTTCTATTGATACACCTTGATCCCTACCATTAGAAGCAACACGACCAAGAAAGGTCACAACGCTTAACCAAAATTCACATTTAGAAAACTTTGCATATTATTTGTAGCCCTTAAAAGTCTACTACACAATTTGGAGGTAACTAGCATGATCCTTCTCACTCTTAAAGTATGCCAACATGTCATCACAAGAAAACAGTAACAAACAAATCCAAAAATTTATTGAACATCTAATTCATAAGGTCCATGAAAGAAGTTCGAGCATTAGTCAACCCAAATAACGTAACAAAAAACTCATAATGACCATACTGAGATCTAGAAGTAATCTTCGGAATATCAATCACCCAAATTTTTAACTAATGATAACCCAACGAAGATCAATCTTGGATAAACAACTAGCACCCTAAAGTTATTCAAATAGATCATTAATTCTAGGAAGAGGCTATTTGTTTTTCACTGTCACCTTATTCAACTGATGATAATCTATACACATCTGAAGAGACGTACCCTTCTTTTGCACGAAAAGTACAAGAGTACCCATTAGAGAAATACTAAGACGAATGAAACCCTTATCAAAAAGATCTTTTAATTTACCCTTTAGTTCTTTAACTCTTGCAGAAGTATCCTATAATAAGGAATAAAAATGAGATAGATATCTAGAAGAATATCAATCCTAAAATCTATATCCTTATTGAGAGGAATTCTAGAAAGATCATTGGGAAACACTTCAGAAAGTTCATTAACCACAGAGACAGATTGCAAAAAGGACTTTATGAATTTGAATCCTTAACCCAAACTAGATTATACAGATACCCTTTGGAAATAAAATTCTAAGATTTAATATTTAAAATAAATCACCCTTTGGGCATTAAGGAACTCCCCTCCCATTTGATCATCAGTTTATTAGGAAATTGAAAATTGACCTTGTAGATCCTATAATCCAGAGAAGCATAGCACGAATGAAGTAAATCCATCCCCAAGTTTTTATCAAAATACACCATACCAAGCTCTATCAAATCAACTAATGTCTCCCTATGAAAGATGAACACCACACAACCCCTATAAATTTTTCTAGCAACACTAGAATTACCCACAGAAGTAGAAACTAAAAAGGGGTCAAAAATATTATAGGACCAAAACCAAAGTGTACAAACATATAATAGGTCATATAAGATAGTGTGGAACCCTAATAAAGCAAATAATAAACATCACATAAGAAAAGTTGTTACATACCAGTGATAATAACCAGAGAAGCCTCAGACTCCTAATGAGTAGCCAGTCCTAGAGATAATTTTGACTACTATTAGTACCAGACGTAGCGCCCTTTAGAACAGGAGTTGAAGAAGTGGCAGCTGGAACTTTTTTAGCTAAGTGGCACCCTTAGACATAGGGTAATTTCTTTGTAGATGACTAGGCTGACCATAATTGAAACATATGTTCCTCCCCTTCACAGAATAACCATGATGAACTTGTCTACAAAAACAACAAAAAAGATAAGGTAGGGCTGACAGATCTCCAATAACCTAAGACTGCACACCCGATACCTTAGGATCACTACTAGTATGAAAATAATGATTACTAGAAGGCTTAGGATAAGGTGCCCTAGCCGTCGAATAAGATTTCCCCTAGTTCTTATTCTTAGTCCATTGTCTACCATTTCTCTCACTATTTTACTGGCCTGCATCCTGTTCTAAATACATGAACCTCTTATTCTGCCACTCTCCCATCTCTACCTATTTCTTATTTTTATCCTTTACTTGTTGCATTTAAACCACAAGCCTGGAGATGTCCATATCATTATTCAACATGGTAACCTTACACTTTAAGACTAAATCATGGGATAACCCAGAAGCAAACTTCCTAATTTTGGATCTCATGTTAGCCACTAACTCTGGAGCATAATAGGACAACTGCTGAAATTTTAGAGCATACTCCTTCACACTCATGTCACCCTACTTCAAAGTCAAAAAATCTTAAGCCTTAGCTTTCTTCAACTCTTGAGGAATGAAGTGATTAGGAAAGGCCTCTAAAACGCATCCCCTAATGCCAATTCAGCATTATTACCCTTTATCGCTTCCCACTCCTCATTCCATTGATACGTTATATTTTTTAGTTAATAAGTAACAAACTCTACACCCTAAAAATCAGTAGCATGCATAACCCTAAAATTTTTCTCCATCTTATCAATGAACCCTTGAAGATCCTCCTCAACCTTAGTGCCGATAAAAGTTGAGAGATTGAACCTCATAAATTATCCAACCAGAGTTATCTAACATGAATGAGCAAGAAAACCAATACGACTAAACCGATGAAACTACAATTCCATAAACAAAGTTAGCATATGAATAGACTAACACAACTATACATTAGAGATATCTCCATAACGTGATTGAGCATGTGTGTTACCAAGTTAAGAGTCCCAAGAAGGACTAGTAGGGATCATTGGAACTTTATATGGGGCATCACAGTTAGGACCAGGGACCCTAGACTGGGTTTGTACTCCATAAATAGGTAAAATCCTTCCATATTTTTCTCTGGTAGGATAGAGTGTCCAACAGATTTTCTATTAATGTTAGATCTTCAGGGAGGCATGATCTAAAATGAAAACTTTCCAAGAGTTAGACAAGTCTCAAGATAACTTGACTCTATAGCCCGAAATAGAACATATAAAGGAAACATTCCAAAATTCCTTGTAGTTTCCCCTTTATAAGTTTGATGCTCTACATACCCATAAAAGAGACTCTAATTGATATGGCATTGTGGACATCCAATGACTCTGAACCATTCTCTGCTACTAAACTTGTCATGACCTGATAGAGCTCTCTAGACTGGAGTTACCTTTTGCTTTGGGTAATGAGTGATTTCAGAAACATTTGGTGAGCTAGTGCTTATTTGTGATGGCTATCTCAAGTATAACATGGATCGGAGATCAACTCAAGAGGACTCAAAAACCTAATCCTATACATCAGTAATAAAAAACCCTTCAGACCCTAAATCATGAAATAATATAGCATCCATAGATGATTAGTGGGGTAAGAAGTGGTATGTAAATCATGAAAAAGTGATAAAACTAGGCCATGTCCAAAATCAATCAAACCATACACACACATTCACATACACATACACACATACATATATATAGGATACCGAGATTAGGACAAGGTTTATGACTTTGAAAGTTTAAACCATTAACCTAAACTCTGTAGCTCACTCCATCCTAATGGCACCCACTGGCTATATGGGTTCAGCTTTCCCAGCTGAAAGGGCCTAGTGTATGTTAGCTGCACGAACTGAGAAAACTGGAAAAAAGGATAAAGATACCAAAAATTTTTCCATACTAAAATATAATGTGTGAACAAGCACAAGGTCATATAGACCCCCACTCGAAAAACGTGGTTTCCAATAATAGTCCACTCGGGACTATACCTTTATGGTGAATAATGAAATTTACTTTTAGCCTAAGTTTAAATAGTTTACACATAATCACAACCACTAACCCAAGAGTTATTTACTAAGGCATTTACAACTTGGTATCATCCTTCCAATTATGCTTTCAAGCTCATATAATCATGCCATACAAATCCATGTATTCGATTGACTCCCAAGTTCTATATTAAAATTCAAACCATCGCCACTAAGGGCGTTTAAAAGATATTTTAACCAATTATAAATTTATGCAATACTATGGGTTCATAAATAAGTTGAATTATGCAATTATCTATGTTTAAAAACCAAATTTACATTGTGGGTTGAGGTTAACGATATTACCTTACCAAAACATCAACAAATTAGTGAAGCTCATATTCCTCATTCCAATTCCCATAACAATGCACCCATTCAGTCCAAAAACCACAAATTAAAGTACAAATTATTAAATTTAAACACGGTAAAAGTAATACAAGTAGTTCCAATCAAAACTCCTCAACCTAATTTCAAGCCCATCAATTTAAACCACTTGGATTATGAGTAAATAAATTCTATAATGTAAAATTAAAGTTAGGGAATGAGATGCATGCTTAAAATACACTAAAAATTAGAAACAAGTCAGAGTTTGGAGCCCGGATGATAAATTCATTGTAAAACCCTTGAATGTTCTCGTATTTTAAGTTTGAGAGAGAAAGAGAACACTTTGACCTTTTAAAACTAATGGAAATGGGGATATTTTACATTTAATGGTCGTAAAAGGGTAAAAATACCAAAAGACCTTCACCCCAAGTGAAAAAAAATAAGGCATTTTTAAAATAGTAGAATGGCATGCTAATATCGTGCAGGCTAGCCTCCATGCCATATTACTATTGTGGAGATTATCATCTGTGACATGCTAATATCGTGGACCCTTATTATGTCAAGGTCACAAAATGAACCTGAACCCTTTCTAAAAATTCTAAAACTCTCCTCAAAAAATCTTTTAACATCCCTAAATACAATTTAAGTCAAAAGTTAATTTTACAAATGTAGGAGGGTCAAAAATAAAATCATCAAAATTTTACAGGGTCTTATAACTCTAAATTAATGTATGAGGCATGGTTTTAATTTAAGAAAAGTTTGTGATAGTGGCAAATCCTAGAATGATAGGAAGCAAATTGCTTGAAATATTCTATCAAGCCCTAAACACTAGTTCGAAAGCTATGGCAGACACTATTACTGGTGGAGTATTTATGCACTGCATTGGGAGGAAACATTGGAGATATTAGACTAGATCTCTCTTACCAATCGAGGATGGCATACTCGTGAGGCAGAGAGATGCACTAGAACTTATGGTATCAGTGCATCTAGCGAGCACATAGTTGTTGATGATATATTGGCACAAGAGGTTGATTTGCTAAGGATAGAGGTTGGGTTATTGACATAGCTATTTAAGATGATGAATTCTTAGAAGGTAAATCTAGTGGCCTCATAGGGTAAATCCTCTAGATCATATGATTATAATTTAGAACAAGAGGAAAAATATATAGATAGAGAGTTTGCAAGTTTCTAAGCCATGAGGCAAGGAAACAAAGGTTGGAACTAAAATAGGAATAAGTATAGAAATAGTAGCTGAGGAAGAGATGGTGACTCAAGAAGAAAGGATGATTATAAGTAGAAGGGTGGTGCATATGTTAGTCATGACACCAAATCAAAGATGGAGGCTATGTTGTCCATTCTAGTAAAGGGTCAGGAAAGGCACGAAAAGTTTCTTTAAAAAGATTAATGCAAAAATTTCAAAGTTGACCTAGAAGGTAGAATCATATGTTACTGTGATCAAGAAATTAGAGTAGCAGTTTGGACAAATGTTATTAAATTTGAATCAGTAGCAGTCGGGTAACCTTTCAAGCAATACAGTTTAGAATCCTAAGAAAGATGGTCACTGTCTTTTAGTTACCAATCGAAGTGGTAAGGAAACTATTAATCAACCCATGCCTACAGTTGATGACCTAAGGAATGATAGTGTTGAGGTTTGATGAGACACCTAATATGGAGTTAGAGAAGTTGGTGACTAATATTGAGTCATCATAATCATTGATAGGTGTTGATCATATGGTTAAGGAGGATAAAGTAAGGGAAATATTAATGAATTGGTAGTGAAGACTATTCCATGACCACCCTACCTTTTCTTCAAAGGTTGAAGCAGAAGAAAGAAGAAGGGAAGTGTTAAAAGTTCATTGCAATGTTGATAGAATTGAGTCTAAAGATCCCTCTTTTTGAAGCCTCGAGCAAATGCCTAAATATGTGAAATTCATGAAGGACTTGGTAGTAAAAAAGAGATCTGTTAGTTATAAGGATGTTGGTGGGTTGCATCATTGTAGTGCAATAACACGATCTCTGGTATACTAAAGGGAGATCCTAGAGTATTCATAATTCCATGCACCATTCAGAAAATCTTATTTTTGCAAAGAGTTGTGTGACTTGGGTGCCAACATTAGCTTGATACTACTTTCATGGTTTAAATAGTTGCGCTTGAGACCTCCTAAACCAATGATAATGCGGTTGTCAATGGAAGACCGTACAATGAAGAAAACCATGGGCATATCATTTGACGTGGTAGTGACTGTGGACAACTTTATCTTTCTAACTGACTTTGTTGTCTTAGATTGTGAAGTTGACTTTGAGATCCCCATAATTTAAGAAAGACAATTTTTGTCCATGGGAAGATCATTAGTGGATATGGAGAAGGGGAAGCTTAAGTTTAGGCTGAATAATGAGGTGACCACCTTTAATGCTTGCAGAACCATAAAACAACCGACTGAAATGATAGTGGTCTCAATAATAAATTGTGTTGATGACCCTAAGGAAACTTGTATGGTTACCTTGATAAAGTCTGAGTAATCATGGTACACACATCGTGCGTCAATGTTAAATCAAGCACTACATGGGAGGAAACCCATGGGCTTGTAGGAGAAGTCTTAGTAACCAACATAGCCACATCATGCCGCGATGTTAAATCAAGCATTGGGTGGAAGGTAACCTACTATTTTAGTGTCCATGTTGTTTTCTTTTTAATAGGTATATAGAATAAGGGACTACCTAGAACATGGTAAAACATTGCTAAATTCATAAAATTCTAGGTATGGGACCTATAGACCCACTTGTTTGTGTCATAATTTCCACTCTGGCTGAGTAAGTTATGCAATTAATGTCATGGAAATTTTAAGGATTTTTAGGACTCTAAAATTTTACTTACGAACCTACTTAATGTGTTGTAAGTACCATTTAGGAACTAATAAGTGTTGTTATAGTTGTTAGAATAAAAAGTTCATAGAACCGGGAAAGTTTGAAAAATTTGGTCACCTCCGATATGCCACCTATGTACCGTAAGTGGTGCTGTAGGTGCCTAAAATTCTAGGCTTTATTTTTTTAAATTTTGGGCTAGGTCCATAATGATTCGACCCTAACAGCTCCCCGAGGGATTTAAAAGCCTAGAACCCAATTCTAAAGCCCCGCAAACCTCCAAATTTCTAATTGACTCTCAAATTCAAACCTTTCAACTTCCACTACAAGTTATACAAGGAAAGAACTCTTCTTTTTCTCAGTACCTACAAGTACAGTTGCACGTATTATGCGTTCAAGGTAGGTTTTCTCTTCATCTCTTTGATTTTTACATCCCTCTATTAAAATCAAATGTAAATTTCTTAGCTCCCATTAGTAAATTTTTGTGCTTAAATAAAGATATGTAAGTTGGTATGCATATTTTCATGTGAATTTTTTAAAAATTGACAAACTTGTATGTGGGATCCTAGATCAAGCCTAAATGTTGAAATTGATGCATGGTTCTTGAATGAATAACTTATAATCATGCCCAACATGGGAGTGGAAGTTCAGAAGGCAAAGATAACTTAAAAGTCTTGTGTGCTATGTTTGCGTTTTGAAATGCGATGACAATTATGTGAGAAAAACTTGACTTAAATGGGATTATTTCACTATATAAGGAGGCCAAAATCTGGGAAAAATTTGAAGGTTAATACTTTTGATTTTTTCATCAAATTTTACTCTCCCTTATTCTTTTTCAGGCACTGACACTTGCTTTTTTAGGTACTATGACACCAAATGCTTCGATGAAAAGGGAAGGTATACGACCTCACATAATTTCAATGAATATATTTTTGCCCCCTCCCCCCGCGTATGTAATATAAATATTTGACTTGAATTATTTTAAGGTATTTTAAAAGGTTGGTTTAGGAAAGTTTTGGAATTTTTGAAAGGGGATCAGGGAAATTTTGTGACCCCAATGCAGTAACCCTCCACGATAGTGGTGTGCCGTGCCACTTAGCATCTGTTGATAAGGGCATGGTATAGAGTCTAACCGCTATGATAGGCATACTAGCTATTATGTATTTGTTATCTAGTTTTTGTTTTTCACTAGGGGTGAGGGGATTTTTGTTGTTTTACCCCTTAAATGACTTTTTAACTTTAAAATGACCCTTTTTCTTCAGTTAAAAATATCAAACTCTATTCTTTTCTTCTTTAACTCTCAACCCAAGAAAGCTCAAGGTATTTACTAAGAATTCATCATTAAAGCTCCAAACAATAATGTCTCTTCAACTTCTTCTATATTTCATGCATGTTTCTTATTCTTTACCTAAAATATATATTGTGGTACTTATTTAATCAATACTAAAGTGTTTTAATTGATGGGTTTGAAATTCGGTTGAGGGGTTTGATTATTATTACTTGAATCTCTTTTCCCATGTTTCAAATATATTATTCATGCTTTAATTGATGGTTTTTAGGACTAAATTAGTGCAATATGATATTTCTTGGAATGGATGACATGGGTTTCCCCAAATTGATGGATTTTTGGCTTTGTAATAGCATTAGCTTCAACCGAACTTGCATACTTGATTTTGAAATATGGATATTTGCATAATTTCACTTACCTTTGAAACATTGCATTGTGCTAAAGGATTAAAGGATAAAAATGGTTCTGGTATGCCTTTCAAGGCCATGGTTTTGGATCTTAAATGGAACTTTGAGTCTAGTGGTTATATGAACTGGTTTGGCATAATTGAATTAGCTTGCAAGCATATTGGTTTGATGATACCTTGTTGGTAAATGCCTTGATAAATGATTCCTTGGGTAATGTCTGGGTGTATGTGCAAACTACTTTAATTTGGGCTTAAAGGGAATTGTGTAGCTCACCGTGAAAGTGTAGTTTTAGGGGACTAACATTGGAAAACACGTTTGCTAGCGCAGGGGTCTATTCAATCATGTATCTGGATACACATTATATTTTGCATGGATATCTCCTTGGTGTCCCTAGCCTTTCCTTGATTAGTTAACTAAAACACACTAGGGTCCTTGAAGTAGGGGCTGCTAGATCCATATAGCTCGTGGGCGCTTTTAAGATGAAACAGGCTATATAGTTTAGATTATTGGTTTAAACTCATATATTTATGACCCTTGTCCCTATCCCAACATAAAATATATGTATATATCAATGTTATGCATGCAATTTTGATTTTTTTTTTGTAATGACAATATTTTTTCCCTTTTCCTTGAGTTATATGCCAGTGCTCGCTGTACTAACCATCAACAGATGGTTTATTATTTAATGATATTGGTTTGAAGGACTTTTTTGTTGCTCTTATGCAGAGTTAGGTGGTTCATATGTCTGTTGGTTGATGAGTGGTGTATTTACCACTTATTTGCACTCAACAATCGTGCACATTACCATGATTTAAATGTATAAATGAGACATAATTGTGATTAAGGGCACTAATTTCCATATTTTGTAGGCATAAAGGTCATGAGATGGAAAGATGTGGATTAGAGATAAAAAGAATCCAAATGAGAAAAGAAGTTGTGGTGGAAAAACTGGAGGAGAACTAAGCCCAGTCATCACGATTGCTGTCTGAGGGCCACGATCCCCAATAGTCAAGACAAGTTAATATACTTCGATTACGAGTGTTGGCCGCAATTGTGGCCTCATAGGTTTAATGATCAAGGGAAGTTCATTCAAAAGAAGTAGACGATTCCAATTCCCATATATGGAACAATTCTTTTTCCTTTAGGACATTATGCAAGAGAGAAAGATTGACCCTAGAATTTGGGATACATTTGTATAGTTAAAATTTCAAGTGGAAATTAGTGAAATTAAAGTGTAAAGTGAAGATTTTATTTTTCATCCATTTTTATGGATGCCATGAATGAATTGTTTGGTATATTTCTTCTCTTTCATTTCATGAGTAGATAAATTCTCTATTCTTGGGATTTTGTTAAAATAGGGTGTAATTGTGTTTGGGTGATGATATGTTTGTGTAATTCTTAGTTGTTGATTATGGATTCCATTATTGCTTGGCTTAAATAAGTTGGGATTTGTGGGTGAAAACACCAAATATCAAAAATAGGTTTGTTGGGTGAAAACCCAAGCTATTGAAAGCTATCATCATCCTTGAAAGAGGGATGTGGGTGAATATTTTGGAACCCATAGCTTCTTTGAAAGAGGGAAATAGGGGGCTAAAGCAATAGGGACAATTGTGAATATAGCATAATTTCTTTTGCCATCTTCGAAATAAAGGTAGATGGATTGTAGGTTATGTCATGGGAATCTTCCTAAATTTTTTTTATTACTCTTTTTAACCAAATCATCTTCCTAAAAATAGAGATTCCTAGTTGTAGTTTTTGGTTGATTTTATTGATATACTCGTTAGGTACTTGAAAGAGTCAAGGAGTGACATCCTTGATGACTTGTTTACAAACTAGCCTCAAGGAGTCTTAACCTATCCTACCATGTTATAAACAATTAGAACATATACTTAACCATATGATCCCTTACACAACTTTCCCTTACGTAGACATAGTCCCAAGATCCCTCCAAAAATTTAATTCTAAAACAAAAGTATTATTGTAGTGTGTTGTGTGACTTGATATTGATAACATCCTATTAACCAATCCCCCACTTTATATTTGGTGTTTTATGTTGTGTACGCTTTGGGTATCTTTTTAGTAATCTTGACACCCATAGTTCTCAAAATCTACATCTCGCTCTTCGTGGATTCAACCTCAATAAAAGTTGAGCCATTGAAAAAAAACTGTCTCCTACCACTTTTGATGGTATAAGTAAGAATTATAAAAAGTGTGCCATTGCCAAGGAGTGAAATATAGATTTTACTACTGCAGTGTTAAATGTTTTCTTTTGGGTATACCCGTGGTGATTTTGATTTAAATTCCTTGTTGTTTTTGATTTTTTATTAGGTAATCACTATTTCTCCCAAATAACCATGACTCGAGATGGCTTGGATTATCTTTGCACCGATTCGCATGAAAGTGCAATCTACATACCCCTACTGAGTGAAATGAAGTATTTTATGTCACAAGCGTGATGCATCAATTACTTCATTTAAAAGGAATTTTTGGGGGTCAAGCACATGACGACCTGAATTTGCACTTGAAAAATCGTGTGGAGGTTTGTGCACCCTTTAATTTTGCACACATATCCCAAGAGTATATTCAGTTGTGCCTTTTCCCATTCTCTCTACTGGGAAAGGCGGTGATATGGCTATGTTCTTTGCCTAATGATTCCATCACCTCATGGATAATACTTACTGAGGTTTTCTTAAGTCAATACTTACTACCTTCAAAGATGTTATAATTACGGGATGAAATCATTAATTTCTTCTAATTTCATGAAGAACCGTGGTATGATGCTTGGGGAAGATTTAAGGAGAAACTCTTGAAATGTCCATATCATGAGATGCCATAGAAGATGCTTCTCCAAATTTTTTATAGGGCATTTAACAAACTCAACAAGGCGATAGTAGACAATGCATCTGGTGGATCCCTCATTAAATTACCATAACGGGTTGAAATGAAGGCGTATAATCAATTAGTAAGTTTGTCTAGGGGATGGGACATGAAGGATGCCGAGGTAGACGTAGGGGATCCCTCCTCATACTTTGTGTACCAAAATGGAAAATGTCAAGTGGAATAAAAATATGCAAACATGATTAAGGTAATGTAACACCTTGTTCTCCTTACGAACGATATGTTGGAAGCCCAAATTGAAAGCGTAAATGTGATAAAGGAAATAGATGCTAAGCATAGTAGATGTGTGAAGGAAGAGATGGTTGATGAAGAATTAATTTTTTTTTCTAAATATACGGAGGTGTTCGACCTTTCCTATCCAAGGTAAGGTGAAAATCAAGGTCGGAACCATGAAAGTCAAAGCATGACACAATGTAAAAAGGAAGGGTTCATCAATTAAGAAATGTTAGCTCAAATCTTAATTTATTTTGAGGGGACCATTAAAATGGTGCAAGAAATGTTAAGTGATTTCTCCGTGCTCCGCCAAATGGTTAATTCCCATTCAACCAGCATCCCACAGCTAGAGAAAATATTGAATCAACTATCAGTGTATCTCATGGAGAAGAAAAATAAAGAAATGCCAAGTGGAAAGGTAACAAATGCTATGGGCAGTCAAGATAAAAAAGGTTTTAGAAATAGTATAGAGATTAAGAACGCTGGTGGAAAAGAAGAGGATGATCAAAAGAATTCAAAGAGAAAGAGATCAAATAATGATGAGCCAAAATTAAGTGGGATTGTGTTTGAAAATTCAAAGCTAAGTGAGTGCCAAATTGTCTCCATGCCATCAAGCGATATTCCTCCCCTATTCCCTAAAGAGTTCTCAATGAAAGGAGAAAAATGCAAAGTTCAACAAGCTCTTTGATAAATTTAGTACCCTATCCATAAATATTTCTCTAGTTGAAGTTTTGTAAGGTATGTCGGGTTATGCTAAATTTGTGAAGAATTTGACACCAAAAAAGAGGGTTGTGGAGGACGAAACAATAGAAATAATGCATCATTGTAGTGCCATCTTGTCAAGCACATTGGAAAAAAAGAAGAATGACCCCGGTGCTTCTACAATTCCATGCACCATCGAATTGTTCTAGTTTTCAAAAGCATTGTGTGACCGTGGAGCAACTGTAAACCTAATGCCTTATGGCATATTATGCAAACTCGGATGGACAAAGCCATAACCTACCATGATGAAATTACTCATGGACGACCATTCTATCAAGAAGCTGATTGGATTTTGTCATGATGTTCTAGTCAAAGTTGATCAGTTTATCTTTCTATCCAATCTTGTGATATTGCATTGCGTAATGGATATTAAAGTTCTTGTAATTCTCGGGAGGCCAATCTTACCCACCAGGAAGGCTTTGGTAGATATATAATCCAATGAGATAAAGTTTTGATTGAATAAAGAGAAGGTGTCTTTCAATATATGTAAATGCATCAAGCAACTGATGGACTTGCAAGTTATCTTGGTAATTGATGTCATTGATGGGGAGGTGTCAAATCATATTGATGTGAGCTTGTTTGGTGATCCTTTGGTAGGAATGCTATGGAATTGAGAAAGAAAAGGAGTGAAAGAATTTGATGAAGTGGTTTTTTAATATTTAATGGGACTTAATGAGACTTGGATTCTATACCAAAAACCCGGTAAAGTTTTACCTTGATATTAAAAATCATGAGAGCCCACTTGCAAAACCATCAGTTCTCTAGCCATGAAAAATTGACCTAAAGACTTTGCCACACCATCTTAAATATGTGTTCTTTGGGGATGTAGACACATTACCCATCATTATTGTAAGTGACCTTGAGCCCTATCAAATTGAAGCTTTACTATTGGTGGTAAAAAGGTTTATTTGAGCCATTGGACGGACAATTGCAGACATTATAGGGATATCCCATGACATTTTTAACACAAAATAAAGCTAGATCTAGATCCTATACCATATTTTGAACATCAAAGGAGGCTAAGTCAACCCATGCAATAGGTGTAAAGAAAGTGATCATAAAATAGCTTAATTGGGAGTGATCTATCCTATATCAAATAGCACTTGGGTGAGTCTAGTAAAATGTGTCCCAAATAAAGGTATAATTACGGTAGTTGAGAATGAAAATAAAAATCTTATCCCCATTTGATCGGTCACCAGATGGCGGGTATGCATGGATTATTGAAAGTTTAGTTCATGGACTGAAAAATACCATTTTTTGATGCCTTTTACGGACCAAGTGTTGGATAGGTTGGCCTAGTGAGGATGTTATTGCTTCAAAGATGGTTATTCAGTGTACAATAAAATTTTCATCGCCCCGGAGGACCAAGAGAAGAAAACTTTTACTTGCCCAAATGGGACATTTATATTCAAGCGAATGCCCTTTTAGGTTATGCAATGCCCGACAACCTTTCAACATTGAACATTATCAATCTTTGCAAATATAGTCGAAGAATCAGTGGAGTTATTTATGGTTGATTTCTTAGTGGTGGGAAACTTATTCGACTCATGTCTTAAGCATCTAAGCAAGGTGCTTGATAGATGTGTGGAAATGAACCTTGTCCTAAATTAGAAAAAATGCCATTTCATGGTTAAGGAGGGTATTGTCTTTGGCTATAAAATATGGGGAAAAGGCATACAAGTCAATCAAGCAAAGGTAGAGGTAATAGCTATGTTACCACCTCCCATTTCTATATAGGGTGTTTGGATTTTTCATAGAAATGTTGAGTTTTATCATTCTTTTATCAATGATTTTTCAAAAATATCTCACCCTATGTGAAAAATCCTTGAGAAGGAAGCAAAATATAACTTTGATGAGGCATGCTTAAAATCCTTCGAGCATCTTAAGGCGTTGCTTATTTTGTCCCCCATCATTATGGCCCTAGATTGGTCATCCACTTTTGAAGTATCATTGGGTGCAGTGTTAAGTCAACAAGAGAAGAAACACTTTCATCCTATATATTATGGAACCAAGACCTTGAATGATGCTCAATGCCACTACACCGTTACCGAACAAGAGTTGTTGGTGATTCTGTATGCTTTTGAAAAATTTTGCACCTACTTGTTAGGCATGAATGTAGTGGTGCACACAGATTAAAACCCTCTTAAGTACCTCATGTAAAATATAGAATAAAAGTCGAGGCTAATTAGATGGATTTTACTATTGCAAGAATTCAACTTTGAGGTAAAAAATCAAAAGGGGTGTGAAAACTAAGTGGCCGATCATCTCTCGCGTCTTGAAGGTAACCATGAAAGGCATGGGTTATTAATATGCAAAATATAATATCTATCCTACAAAAACATAACAAAAATAATATGAGCTACTCTTGTGGCATTTGTGGGTTGCCTCCCACCTAGTACCTTAGTTATCTTCGTGGCACGACGCCTTCCTTCTTTCATTCTCAAGGTGGATCTAACAACCCCTCCTCATTCACTTTTTCATTCTCAATATCCACCGCGGATACTACTTGAAGTTCTGCAGTTTATTTCTTTGACTTACAAATTTTCAAAGAGACTTCATCTTCTTGCACCCTAAATTTCATCTCCCCTATTCCTAGATCGATAGTGGCTCTCCCAGTAGAGAAGAAAGGGAGACCAGGGAGTATAGGTACCTCTTGGTCCATTTCACAATCCAACACCACTAAATCTGTCAGGAGTATAAACTTGTCTATTTTAACAAGGATATTAAACAAAATTCCCACCGGCCTTTTGATGGACCGGTCTACCATGAGAAGTTGTATAGAGGTCGGTATAGGATCATCCAATCCGAGCTTCTTTTAGATGACAAAAGTCATTAAGTTGATGCTTGAACCAAGGTCACATAGAGCTTTTGCAAACTCATGCGTCCCATTTGTGAAAGGGATATGAATGCTTGGGGGTCGTCTTTCTTTTCTGCAACCGTACTATCCATGATAGCACTACACCCATGAGTCACCTAAATGTTGTCACCTTCAACAAGTTTTTACGTGGAAATCAACTTTTTCATTATCTTAGCTTACCCTAGGATCTCATGGATTACCTCGTGCAGCGGGATGTTTATTGATAGATTGCTAAGTTTTGCCATGAACTTCCTGAATTTGTCACCTTCCTCTTTTTTATGCATTCATTGTGGGAATGTGGGAAGAACTTTGATTGTGGGCCTTGATCCACTTTGTAGCTTCTTAATCTCAACCGCTTCTTCATCACTTTCATCGGTTTCCTTCTCATCGTCTCCTTCTTGAGTTTGAGGTAAAACCTCTTTTTTAATCACTTTGGGTATTTTCTCAATCAAGTCTCATTTAAAGGGTTCTTTAAGAGTCTTTCCACTCATTGTGACAATTTCTAGAACTTTGACATCATTCTTTGGATTAGCAATTGTATCACTAGGAAGTCTAACTTTAGGCCTAGCATTTAGTTGCGTTGATATTTGCCCGACTTGGGCCTCCAATTATTCAGTAAAGGTAGAGTGAGACACCATGGTTTAGGAAAGTTGAAAGAAATCACTTTTCAACTCACAGAATATTTTGTCATTCCTTCCACTCTATTCAAGATCCGTGTCAATATATCTTCGATCTTAAATTTTTTTGGGTCGATGGTATTTGACTCTTTGGATTTGACCCGATCATGAGGAGGAACATAACGGTCATAATTCCAATCCTTAACTCTCCAATGTCTATCCTGGTCATGATAACTCCAACACTAGTTCCCACATTGCATTTGATAGGCAGGGCGGGAACCCCCGAGTAGTTATCCAAATACCAGATTTGCTCATCCAACTTCTTTTCTTCTTCATCATCTTTATAATACTTTGATGCTACATTATTTACCACTTTTGCAGGTGCACCCATAACATGCTTTGTCAAGAGTTCATGTTGGGTCGTTATTTTTTCTATGTTCTCCTCCTTTTATTCATCCTTCCTTCTTTGTTCATTGTCGACCATGGAAGTAGTAGAAGGGATCTTGGGAGCGTCAATTTCCCAGGTATGACCATGCCGATTTTTCTTTGAAACTTCTCCAATCAATAGAAAGGCCGCATGATAGTGCAACTTCACTAGGGAAATGCCCGTTGCATTATCTACCACCGTTTTATTTATTCGATCAAGGGCACGGTAGAAGCTCTCAAAAAGCATCTTCTCTGGGACTTTATGATTTGAGAATTGATCTATCTTACCATTATACTTCTCCCAAGCTTCAAACAATGGCTTTGCATGTATTTATCCAAAATCCATAATCTCATCCCATTTTGAAGAGTTTTTTATGGTGGAAAATATCTATCAAGAAACACCATAGTAAGCTCGTCCCAAGATATAATTATGCCGGGTTGAATTAAGTGGAGCCATAAAACTGCCTCGCTTGTTAGTAAGAATGGGAAGAGGCGAAACCGAATGGATTTTTGAGTAATGTGTGCTATATTAAATGGTTCACACACTTTCATGAAATTCTTCAAATAGACATTTGGGTCCTCAAAGGCTTGACCCCCGTACAATCCTTTCATTTGCAACATGTGAAATATGATTCTAGTTACATGGAAGAATCCATTCCCATTATTTTATGTGATACAGATTGCACTTGTTTATGCCGCTTCATTTAGTGGGCCCTCATCATCTAGAGGGGCATCAAAGGGGCCCATATTTCTTGCGCTATCACTCATTGTTCTGTTAACACTTTGATTATCTACAAAACATCAAAAATAACAAATAAAGTAAATTACATCACCCCGGGTATTCCCAAGTAAAAATCACACCACATAAGTGAAATCTATATTCCACACCCAGGCAATGGTTCCATTTTGATAATGCTCAACTCACTCCCATGATTGAGAGTTGAGGCGATCGTTGTCAATAACCCAACTAGAGTTGGGGTTGAATCCACAAGGAGCGAATTATAGACTTAAAATCCTATGAGTGTTCTAGTTACTAAAAGTTTACCTGAAATGATCATAAATAAGAAATGTAAATTGAAATGAGGGGATTGGTTTGTAATAATTTTTGACTACCAATGCACGAATATGACACTTTTGATTTAAAATCAAGAATATAAAAGGTCTTGGGATTATGTCTACCTAAAGGTAAATCATGTGGGTTGATGTTGGTTTATCATAAAGTTTAGTTGTTGATCAAAGGATAGGCTAGGTATAAAGTCATTGTTGTCAATCTTTCAACAAAAATACAATGATTTCACCCATTGGCTCCTTTGAGCACCTAACAAGTGTTCAATTTGTAATAACCCAAAACCTCAATCAAGTATCCTATTTCTAGGATGATGCTCTTGATATGGCTTACACTCTAATCAAACGTATTTCTAAGATTGCAAAAGGTAGTAAACTATAGACTTAATTGTCCACCATTACTTTGTCCCCTATAACCCTTTTTCAAGGATGTTATGGGTTACCTCAAGTTCAGCTTCATCCCTCTTTCAAGAATGACAAAGGGTTTTTACAGTTTGGGGTTTTCACCCATCAAACCCATTTGGATATTTGGGGTTTTCACCTATAAAATTCAAACTCGTTAACCCAATCAAGGGTGGAATCTATACTCAACAACTAAAAATCATGCAAACACATGGGGATTACTTAGCTACTCATGGAGAAAGTAAAAAGGGATATACCATGGGGATTATACAAAACATTCATTCTTTACAAAATTACTAAGAAATTAAGCCTCCAAGAGTTGTTACACACTTTCCCAATTAGGGTTTCTTGCTTTCAAACCAAAACTATCAATGAGGTAAGCAATCCCCAAAGAAGAAAGGGTTTTTGCCTATATATGCTTTTGGATTCGTCCATGTAGTTTTACAAAAATGTCCTAGGGCATAAGCTCGTTGAACCATGATCATGCAATTTTGAATGCAACCTCTGCTATGTGATCGTAGTTTTGTTCTATGATCGCATTGTGCTGACCATCTTGACTGACCGCAATCGCAGATTAATGACCGTTGTTGCCACAACTGAGGCTGATTTTTTCCAGGTCTTCAACTTCACTCTTTCTTTCCCTCTTTTTATCATTTTAAGCTCCATTCCATATATTTTCATCTCTTTATCTCTATGCCTGCAATGAGTGGATATTAGTGCATTTACTCACAAATATATCTTATTTATTCATTTAAAATAAGGTAGTGCTTGAATTATTAGTGAGAATAGGTGGTAAAATTACCACTAATCATGATACACTATCTAGGACCACACCTAGAGGAGGAAGAGTCACAACACAACCCCATCTAAAGTCTACTTTGATGAGAGATATTCAGGTTGACCTTTCATCGGTGGCCAGCAACTAGGTTTTTTTAGGCTTGATTATGTAGCCCCGACATCTATTGCTGAGTATGACTAGAGATTTATATTTGTATGGGATATTTTGTTAATGAGGGATATAGATCATAGGAGATAGAGGATAGATTTGTGAGATATATCACAAACCTGATTTTCTTATTTTGAAGATGACACCCCTAGATTGAGGGAAAGAGGGAGATTAAGAAGGCTGCAATAAATCTAGTCGTAAATTTCTGCAAAAAATGTTTTATTTTTTATTATATCTGAATATTGTGTACAATATGTTGACATGTACCGAGCTGCATTGATTGCAAGTTTGATAGCGACTTATGAGATTGACTTTCCAACCATTATTAGGTATGAGTTTCACGAGAGAGCATTCAAAGATTTAACTATTATGCACTTTCCTTTCCTTATCTAGTAGTTGTGTGATGAGGCGAGAGATACTAAGATCCTAAATGATTATAGGAGATCAGAGGTGACGAGCATTGCACATATAAGTATGATCAAGGATCAGAGAAAAGTAGACCCTCTCCCAAAGAATTCATGTACTTCCGACAGTGATTTCTACTAAGTTATTACAACCCACTATTATGGCAGTGCAGGTGGATAGGCTAGTTTTAGATGTTGATAATTTTGGATTTCATGCTAACTTTGAGATAGGCGAGCGTAGAGATGTGCCGAAGATGAGTACTCAGGGAGAGGGGTCCTCAACCACTTTTACATCATCCCCAGCTTGCACTTTTGAGTCGGTTAGGTCATCTTTTATGCTCCCTCATCCCTCTACTATAGCTCTATCCATAAGTTTGATAGCAGTGCCATATGATTTTTTACAGCGCTTAGTGAAGGGCCAGGATACGACTACCACCAATTTTGAGAATGTTGAGTTCGAGCTTATATAGTTGTATGGGCAGATCTAGCCTTACATTCAGATAACATTAACTACTTAGATGCACACCCTCATTGATTCTTTTGATATTTTAGTGTCGGCTCAATTCAATAATATAGAGACTCTTAACATAGGTGGGATTCGAGAGGAGGTGGCCACACTGAAAACAGAGGTATGATCTCTTACTGAGAGCCAAATTTTGACCATTCTTCCAATTATCATTTTCTTTGCTTAGCCTATGCCTCTGCGGCCCATGACAGGTTAATTTATTCATGGAGAAGAAGGAAACGATCCCAGCTGTAGGGACCAAGGGAGATAGGACAGAGGATATATAAGACCCCTCTAAGCCATTTAATTAGGCCCTATAATAGGCCACCTATGATTCTAAGGCATCCGCAGTAGGTGATGTAATGCGATAAGATGAGATTATGGCAGGTGCATTATCCAGTAGTGACCTACCCCCACCACTACGAATTCTAGTCAAGATACCATCGAAGGTGGACAAGCATGACACGCCTAAAGTATCCAAGGTATGTCCTCATTCCCTTACTTTATATTATTTTTATACACTGGGGATAATGCATAGTCTTTTCATTGGGGGTGGGGTATACCACAACCGCCATGGTTTTTTACTATCATTTTTCTATTCTTGTCAACTGTGATATTATTGTAGAACTATCATGTCTAGGAAATATTATGTTGTATTATGTTTTCTTTCATAGAATGTTGAGTTTTTGTGCAAGAAGGAGTTTGATGAGTATCTAAGGTAGTTGATGTATTTTGTTTTGATTTATTAAGAAAAAGGATACCCTTGCAAATATTGTTGAACTGTGATATGTATATATGTTTGACCATTGTGAATCTCATTAATACAGTAGGATTAGGGAAATAATAATCATAGCTAACATTAGCATAAACCGAATAGGTAATCATTTGTAATGCAAACCTGTGCCATGTATGTGTGAGATACTTATTTTGTAACCTTTGTGTGTTGAATCAAGAACTTTCTTAGTTAGTCTTACCTACGTCGTAGGATAGTCAGTTAGGAAAGTATTATAGTCGTTATTGAAATTAGTCCACTTTTAGCATAAACAACCATTCAAATGTGAATTAGTATCCCTTGATCCCTATTTTGAGCCTGTATAGACTATTTTTCTTGTGTCACCTTCCTTTTTTTATTACAATAAACCAATTTTGGCCCTGGTCCTCCTTAGACGTTGTGCACCTCAACTCAATCAAATTGCCCAGGTTAAGGGTGGCTATCATAGGGGTGCATGATGTAAAGTCGGTATGAAGAAGTGTAAATAAGAGAAAAGAAAGTAGGGCTGGGTGTGGTAGAAAAAAGAAGAAAAGGAAAAAAGAAAAGAAAAAAATGAATTTAAAAAAGTAGACAAAGAAAAATAATGAATAAAAAAACCACACCCAACCTGAATGAGCTGTAAAAGAGTAAAAAGGGAGAAATAAAAGAGGAATAAAAGATAATTGGTTGAAAAATTAATCCCTAACATAATTGTAAATGCCAAGGAGGCATAGTCACTAAATTCCAATATGTACCATACCAGCCCCTAAGCCGACATTATAAGTTGAGTAATGTCCTATAATGATCCTAACCTAACTATCTAAAAGCTAAGGTAGAGAAAATAAGGGCAAACATATTCTATTATATGCATATTGTTGGTGCTCCTCTATGAGTGTGAGTGTCTCGTGGTCGTCCCTACATTAACATACACGATTCTATTAAGTGAGTGGGACTTCTTTTATTGTGAAGGTACATGGGTTATGTTGCTAGATGCTTATTTGTTAGGGTAGTGTAAATTGTATATATGAATGATTGTTTGTTGCTAATATAATTTCATATATTGATTTCCTAATTTCACATTTTTGTTCTTCATATATACACAATTGGTTTTGAAGGGTTAAACTGGAAGGGGTAATGTTTTTTATCTAAATTTGATTATTGACTGCCATAGGTATCTTAGGTTTCTCCTAGTTAAGCATCATTGTGATATTTATTGTATTTTTGTTGCCTGAGGACATGTAAATGTTCTAAGATAAGGATGTAGATGTTCTACGATTTCATAGTACTTTCAACGCTTAAAACTACCAAAATATGTCGTTACTTGGGTTATTTTGTTAGATATAATGTGTTTTGTAGTAAACTATGTTTTGGGAGCTAAACAAGAGAAGATAAGTGAAAAATGAAGTTTTCGACTACCTATCCTGGAACCTATAGCCTATATGTACTACCTACGTGGCACAGGAACCAAAATAAGTAATAGAGAGTTGAGTTTTGGAGATTCAGAAGTTGAAATTTTGCCCCTGTCACCTACGATAGGGAAACTATGGTGTGTAGGTGCTCTAATAAGTGTCATAAGTCTAGAGTTCAGAAATCCTATAGAAGTTATGAGGTTCCTATATACATGGGGACACCTATGGATCATAGGTTCTACCTACGGCCTGTAAGTGGCACCGTCAGTGGCCACCGACTCCAGTTGTCCTCTTTTGTTTTGGAAAGGATTCCTAGGTTTTCTATGTAATCTACAAATACTCTTTTGATGTTTTTAGTTGGTTTATGATTATACTATTCACAAACATATATGTTAATTCTGAGATTGGATTTTGATCTTGGGATTCTTGTGTTCTTATGTTTTTGGGAGATTTATTTATTTAAGACTTTGGGTTTTCTTTGTATATTATTGTGATATTGATTTTATGTATTCACTTATGAATTCCATGGATTTTTTCACAACTATGAATGGCTAATTCTCTTAACTAGGGTTGTGGGAACCCTAGCTGAATAACAAAGTAGGGGAAGTACAACGTTGTTTCCAACTAATATTCTTGCATGTATTGTGGTTATCTTTGCTTTAATTGTTTTATTAACGGTTGCAAACGTTTAAAACCCATATATATATATATATATATATATATTTAATACATACTTCAAAAGAGAGGTAAAAATTAGGAAAAGAAGATCACGACAATAATTTAAGATTCACATTCATTCTATAATTCCGCCATCTCATCTAATTAACTTGATACTCAAAAGGTAAAAGATAATTTAGGATCTAGGATAATTGTTAATAAGGTGCCACTCTAAGACAAAAGTTAAAGGGTGAAGTTAACTAAAGGCTTTCACAAGATGGTCAAGGATACATAACTTATCAAATTTTGCATGCATGATATTTGGTTAGTTCAACGGAGCACGATTAATCTATGGAGTTAGGATGCCGGGGGGAACACAGACCTAGTGTTCATTTCAGATTGTTTACCACTAAAAGCATTTGAGTTTTATTACTTTATACTTTCAAAAACAACTCCCCCATTTACTTTTTTGCACTTCCCAACTCTTTGAACAAGTTTGAGAGATAGTTCTGCCTCGTTATCTGTGGGTTATACCCCAACCTAGTGGAGTTACTGTAATTTCACATCAACCGTTGTATACTTATAAGGAGGTATAGTTTCTATTAATATCATAGCCTCTGGTGGCTCTGTTTTGACTTTTTCCGTACCCAATCTCAGGTTCTTTTCAACACAATACCCCTTTTTATGCAAGTATTAGTAGCAGAATAACATTATGTTTACACATAATATAAATTGAATTCACAATTCTATTGGTTTTTGACCATAACCAATACCCTTTTTCATCTATCAAATCAAATATAGGTTTGGACAATGTTTTTATCAACTTTCTTACTTACACAATACACTACCTTCAAAGGTATTCCACTAAAAGTCAAGCACTTGCGTGGTTTGCAAGGAAACAAATAGATGTCAAGTTGCACTATAAATCACTGTGAGATGAGCGGTGACTCAAATCATAGAAATGAAGACAATATCGAGATCATACCAAGTCCTTACATCCACCAGTATTCTTGAGTTCACTTCCATATGACCACACATACACACATACACACATACACTGTCAATACATCATGTCCAAAACTTCAAGAATAACCAAGAAATTTACATAAGTCACAATAATAATCCACGTATTATATTGTTAACACATAATAGTTACAACGCAAGTACTTAGCACTATATCAGCACAGCAGAAAAATCAACTTCCTATGTTTCTTATTGACCTTTATTAGCTGAATTCCTGTCCCAACCCTTCCACATTAAAAGATACATATTGGTTTTAATTATTGTCAGTTGCGATGATTGATATACCAATTGGAATTGACTAGATATAAACGAGACTCAACCTGGGGATATGATCCTGATATTGTATTATAGGAAAGAAGGAGGTGAGCTAGATTCCTATTTACATTGTAGCTTCCTATAGATTTGATGAGGACATCAACACACCAATCCTTATGACTCTACTTAATATTTGCTCTTGTACTGGGAAACTGATAACTTTAGTTTTGATACCATATTTGTTCGGTCCTAACCCACTAAGTTATACTTAGTACCTACTTACACCTACCCTAGATAAAAGAACCTGAATATCCCACCATTATACAAAACACATAAATTACTATGATATATATTTAGTAAATTTAGTGTCCACCATTCGAAAGTCCAATCAATTTGAAATAAGATTACTCATTTAATTCATCCCAAAACTTATTTTAATACATCATGTATGAAAATTAAATATAGAAAATAACTATAAGTGACTCCTCATAACCCAAACTAAACATGCATGTGAGCATTATACAAAGAGTAGGAGCATCCACGATGGATTATCTATGTAGGATAGTAATGATAAGAGTTGTTGTTGAGTGATCAACCTTGCTGCAATAGAAACTCCAACAACTTTAGCCATGACTAGATCCTCGAGTGGAGGTATAGTAAGTGTACCATCACTACAAATGCACGCACTGGTAAGCATCATTGACTAATCAGGGTTACAGATAATTAACATCAGTAATAAATATGGGTAAATCAGAACATCATGTAAAGTTCTGGTTTTATCTTACAAATTGTAGAATTCTTAACACATTGTTTAGTCTCACTGCATCTTACTTATCATTTATCATTTTAGTATATATTTGACCTTTAAATTAACATTTTGTATTTCTTTGTCCCTTGACTTAAAATTTTTTGTATATCTTTGTACTTGGACTTAATATTTGTATATCTTTTTCCATTAAATTCCTAATCTAACTTAACTATTTTTTCATCCACATTGACCCATTTTTATGATATTTAAGATTCCTTAAGCTAAAATCAAGAAAGTCAATTGGTACTCAAAATCAAGAGATCATAGTACATCTTTCATAAATATCATAAGTTCCACCTATCATATTATACCATAATCGATTCTTTTCGGGGAACTATCGATCTCACATCTAATTTGGTCCGCAAAAGGGACCTAATTTATATTTGTAAACTCTGTTCCATCATTTACCAAGACCAATATGAAATTATGAGGACATATTTTTAATACATGATAACATTCAAACGTATGTATGAATGACTGAATGGAAGATGTGCACACCATAACATTATACCATTATGGTAATCGATCATTATCATCGTACCTGACCTATTATAATATTTGTATCAATGTGATAAGTAACCCATATTATAAAACATCCATACAGTGCAAATAAAATACAATGTATTTAATAAATCACAAGTCCTGCTAGAAAGCATTAGATGTTTAAATAACAAACAAGTATAAATCCTAGAAAGTCTACATGCTACACAATTGTTTAACCTATTTGATCATTTACCATAATCGTGCTACATAATAGTCTGACCTATTTTATTATTAACCTTAATTTTTATATATATACATATTATAATTACAACTTACCATACAAAGTTATGGGCCATTAATACCTGACTTATTACGCACTCTCCTTCTGACTGTATTCCCGATAGCAATATTTTTACATTACCTTTCTAATCTTTGGAAATCATTGATCATGAAAGTACGACAACTAATTTCAACTCTACAAACTAGCTAACCTATATACATTTTAACTCACTATCTTTTCTTAATACCAATTTACTTAATATCTCATCTTCTAAACTCTAGAAAACATCAATCATGAATATCAAGACATTATTTGAGCATTTTGAGCATTTAAAGCATTTATATATTGGTTGGAGTCATCATAAATTTCCCATTTTACCATTTCACCATAGCTCATTCAACTTTCCACTGTACTTAAACCCTAAAAGATAATACATTATGCATATTTATTCTATCTTTCTATCCATCCCTTGTCCCAAACAAACACTAATAAACATTAAGCAATTTAGTATACTAAATCCTATCTAGATTTTTAAACATGTTCATCCATCACAGTACGTTCCTAAGGAGCTAATGCATGATACTCTTGACATTACTATTAATGTTAATTACATCTAGCTTAAGTCCTGGTGCTACAAACATATTATGATCCTATAAGTTATGTTATTTATTTCCATATATTTCTACCATTTAGAGCTTTCCTATAGTTGCCACATTTTATATATGACTTGTTGGGGTTGACAGTTTAGTTATCTGCAAGTTTGATTATTTTTAAAATTAACATAAATGACACTTGGTGTGGGGCCCATTTTTCATCAAAACTACCTTGAATGGAAATTTAACCCACACAATTAAGCCTAAAATATTAAATTTGATAGGGCTGCATATTTCATTTTCATTCACGAGATTCCATATGAATCTTGAGGGATTGGTCAAGATGTAATTTTCTAAGTCCCCAACTATTGCACCACTCTACTGGTGCAACTGCTTAAGCACCAGTTGTTTTGCTTAATTAGAGCTCGTGAATGTGGCTATCTGGTCACTTAAGTGACCAGGCTTCCAACTAGTATGTCACGTAAGCGAGGCGTCCTTCACTTAAGGGAGTGTCACTTATGCAACTAATGGGCCACTTATGTGATATGGGAAGGCCTAGGAAGGTACCATAAAAGAGCCACTTGGCTACCAAACTGTTGACCTTTTAAGTGGTCTAGTGTTCGTTTAAGTGGCACCTGGATGGTATTAAATGCCTCTTTGCCTTATTTTTCACCAAATTTCACAAAAATTCAAGAGTGATAACCCCTAGAGAGTGTGGAAACTCTGGACTAACAATAATAGGTTATTTTAGGGTGGTTTTAAGCTTGGATTACTCATTTTTTCTTTGAATTCTGGTTAAGTTTCCATTAAATTCATGTTTAAATTCTCTATTATTTCTCAAAATCCCTAGTTTATCGTTGAGTTGATTTTAACACTATTTGAGCTTGGAATTTACCTATTCATAAGGGTAAATATCCTTTGAGCATAGAGGGATGCATTGACAGTTTTAAAAGTGTAATTTTGCAAGTGACCCCCATATTGAATTTTTACGTAATATTAGATCTGAAGAATAAAAACATATTATGGGAATCGCTGTTCTCGTATTATGGACTAGATTATTATTTTGATAGTGTGGCATTGTGTGGAATCTTCTTGGAAGAGAAAATAGATACTTTAGTGAATTTTATGGGGATTTCCTTGTCGTCTAGGTAAGCTAGATTCACCTTTATTTTGGATTGGGGTTAATTGTAGTATATTTATGATAGTATGTGATATGGGTTGGAAATTAGGTATTGGAGTCATATTTAACACAATTTAGATTATTTAGTATATTAAGGAACCAAAAATTAGGCATACTTGACTTAAGTATTAATGCTTTAGGTAGAATTTCTATCTTATGACTAAATTTGCATTATTTAATATCTAGTAATGGAATTGAATACCTTAGTCTAGTTTAGGTAGAATTTATCTTAAAATGGATTTTAAAGGATTAAGAGTGGCCCCTTCCGACCCACCTTAAGACAAGACTATCATTAGCTCTTTGTAAACTATAAGGCATGTTATATCTTTTAAATGTGTATTTTAGAGCTTGAAGAGACTATCAGGTAATTTGTGATTTTAGTTTTGATTTTATTTTGGTATTATTCATGATATAAGTTTTGGTTAAAGTACGACAAATGATTATATGATTTATTGTTCAAATCTGACAAATGACTATATCAGTTCTGGTTTAAGTCCGACAAATGATTATATGAGTTTTGGTTTGAGTCCTGCAAAGAGTGGTTAATTATTGCAGTTATGAAATCATTTTGAGTCCAATGTTTATAATGTGGATGAATTTATGGTTATAGCTTTGAGACATGGTTAATAAGTATAATTTTGACTACTTCTTCTCTTTGTTGCACCTCTAGCTTATGTGGTCTTACGTTGGATTATTTACTATTATGCACTTACTAGCTTATGAGTTCCAATTTAATTGTTGTTAATTTAGAGCATTATTATAGGTTTTCCCTCTTACCTTGTCTTAGCTTATTTATCTTCCATTTTATTATATTTTGATTTTGATTTAGCTTAATTAGCCGATGATACCTACTGAGTAACCTGGCTTTGGTAATCATGCCATACTTCTGTACCTTTTTGGTGCAGATCTGAGTACTAGTTGTTGTCGTTGATGCGGCGATTATGTTGACTATAGTTTGGAGGTAGGAAGAGCTTTTGAAGTTAGTGTTGACATTTTCTCCTTTTTTTTTCTTAGTCTTTTTATTTTGAGACTAGTGTACATTTAACTATTACAGTACTCATACCCTTTGGTTTAGTGAATCTTGTACTGACACTAATATGTTGTGGGATATTGTTAGTATCTTATTTATCTTCAGTATTATAAGTATTTTATGATTTATTATTGCCCTCTTTTACTTACATATTTTGGGTATTAATGTAATTTTCTTTAAAATTATCCCACTGCTTTTAGATCTGAGCTATGGTTCGTCTTACCTATCTATGGTATAAAGTAGGTCATATCATGAATCAAAAATTTGATTATGAAAAATTGCTATCAGAGTGTTAGGTTCACTAGTATTATTTGTTTAAGGAAAAATGTCTAGTAGTGTCCCGTAGAACGAAATGATGACATTCATTTATATTTAGGAGGTTATATAGGACCTTCATAGGAAATATTTTCTTTCTTAACTCATTTTGTGCTAAGTGTCTAGTTGATTTAAAAAGATTCCTTTGGTTTCACTCTTTCACAGATGGCTAGGACATATGTTGTCGCTAAATAAGATAAGGTCCCCAAGTTTGTGACTAGAGATCTTATCAGAGTTTGTGGATGACTTGGGGGTCAAGGTTAGCTGTGAGATAAAACTATAATTGGAGGTCAGGGCCTTCATCAGACCCTATTTTTGCTTTGACGCTAGAGATTCCTCCACTCCAGCTAGTGGTGGGCCAGGTACCAGCCCAGGCTCCATCAGGGTTTATTTATTCTTTACAACTCAAGGATATATTGGTTTCGTTCTTGGAATTGTTGGAGGTGTACCATATGATAGTGAATAGTATACAGGGCAGAGTGGTACTGAGACATAAGAACAACTATCATGATTCAGGTTTCTCCTATACCAGAGGTTGTTCAACTAGTAGTTGATTAATCAATAGTTGTCCAGCTTGTTATGTCTATTGAGAAGTAGGAAATTCTGGGTAGATTTCTGAGATTCTTTTTACCTAGTTTCTATGTAGCACCAGTCAAGGATGTATATGAGTTCTTGGTGGCTTACAAGGATAGGATCTATAATTTAGTCTTAGTTGAGTCTCATGGTGTGTATTAGACTACTTTTTAGTTAGATTTGGTGGTTTGACATTAGTGGAAAGGTTATCTTAATTATAGGTCAACTGGATCTTTCCTTTTCACATGGGCTCAATTCTTCTAGATCTTTTTGGAGAAGTATATGACTCACAGCCTTAGAGATCGTTTAAGAGACAAGTTCTCAAGGATCGAGAAAGGATGGTTGAATGTTTTGGAGTATTAATCTCAATTTCATGAGTTGTTTAGGCATGTAACCTCTAATTTGCTAATCGAGTATGAGCAAGTTTGGTGCTTTGTGTAGGGATTAAGACTTCTTCTCGACATGGCTATGCAGAGTTTTGTAGGCCCATTCTTGCCACACTCAAAATTACGGATAAGGGCCAGTCTAGTTATAATAATTGTCTTGGCTAAAGTAGTGGTCAGCCACTAATGGATTCATCTTTGAGTTTCCTAGCCATGGTGGTTACTCTAGGTTAGTCAAATCTTTTATGTGAAGTTAAACATTAGGGGTGTATTTTGGTTATGGGGCCTTTGGCATTTCATGATATAATGTCCCAGTCATGGGATAGTAATTCTAGTAGTTCAGAGCATTCTAGTGATTAGGGTAGTATCATCCCTAGCTGGAGGTAGTATGTATGGTTGTCTAGGTAGTCCCCAGGGTGCTCGTAGAGGTCCTCAGGTTGGTAGGACAATAGATCTATCCAGATCCCATCCAGGTGGTAGGTATGGTTAGTTATATGTCGTGCCTTCTAGACTTAAGGTAGAGTTATCAGATATAATTTCACTATGCCATCTCAAGTTTTACTTTATTTGATCCAAGATCTATATATTCTTATGTGTCTGCTTATTATGTCCCATGGTTAGAGTTATTTTAGAGATTATTTATCTGTGTCATTATATGTATCTACTTCGGTAGGTGATTTTTTGGTAGTGGATCTATTTTATTGATCATGAGTTATGACTATTCGAGAGTTTAATACTCAGGATTATCTGATTGTATTAGACATAGAGGATTTTGATGTGATTGTGGGCATGGACTAGTTAAACCCTATCATACAGTTTTGGATTATTTTGCCAAGACCTTTACCTTAGCTATTCCTAGTGTACTTCTGGTGGTATGGTAGGAAACTGTTAGCCACAAGTCAATGGGGGTTATTTCTTATATTTTGTCTAGGAGACTTATTTTGAGGGGTTAGGACTCTTATCTCACTTATATTTATGATTTTCCTATAGAGAGTCCCTCGCTTGACTAAGTTACTATAGTCCATAAGTTTTCTGAATTTTTTGCTACCAATATACCTGGTCTTTCTCCTGAGCATAATATTGAGTTTGTATTGATCTTGAGATGGGCACCCAAAATATTTTGGTGGAACCTTATATTATGGATCTTGTCGAGATTAAGGATCCAAATTCTCAGCTTTGAGATTTTTTGGGTATGGTCTTTGTGGTGATTCTATCTTATAGGATGGTTATTTGCATTTTTTTATTGACTATAGGTTGCTTAATAAGGTGTCAAGGAATAATTAGTGTCCTATACCTCTCATTCATGATTTATTTAACCAGCTTTAGGAAGCAATAATGTTTTCTATGATTGACTTGAGGTTCGATTACCATCACTTAAGGATTTGGGTTGATGGCATTCCAATGATAACCTTCGAGACTCGTTATGGACACTATGAGTTTCTGGTGATGTCTTTGGGTTGACTAATGCCCCTACAATATTTATGTATTTGATAAATTATACGTTCAGGCCATATTTGGAATCCTTCGTGATTGTGTTCATCAATGATATCCTTGTGTATTCAAGGAGTAGAGAGGAATATTTGAAACTTGTAAGGATTATGCTCCAGACTTTGAGTGATCATAGGCTTTTTGCCAAATTCTCAAAGTGTGGGTTCTAGATCAAGTCGTTGATATTCTTAGGACATATGGTAGCTAAGGATGGGATTATTGCTAACCCCATAAAGATTGAGGCTATTCATAATTGGGCTAGTCCTATATCTCTATTTAAGGTTAGTAGCTTTATTGGTTTGGCTGGTTATTATATGCGGTATGTTGAGTGGTTTGCTACTATTGTGGCGTCTATGACCAGATTGACCAAGAAGGAGGTTTCTTCAAATGGTCCATGGAGTGTAGGTCGAGCTTTCAAAAGATCAAGGGATTTCACACTTTAGCTCCTATATTAGAACTTCCTTTTGAGGGTAAGGGATTTACTATATATTATGATACTTCTAGTATTGTATTAGGTTGTGTATTGTTGCAATATGGTTGAATTATTACTTATGCATTGTGACATCTAAAGGTGCACAAGTTCAACTTCCCAACTCATGATTTAGAGTTGGTGGTTTTACTATTCATGCTTAAAATTTTTAGGCATTATCTGTATGGTGTGAATAATGAAATCTACATAGATTATCATAATCTTGAGAATCTTGTAAGCTAGAGAGTGATTAATTCAAAGTAGTGTAGATGGATGGAGTTGCTTAAAGATTATAACATCTATGTCTTATATCATTTAAGAAAGGTGAACTTCGTAGTAGATGCCTTGAGCCAAAAGGCGATGAGTATGGGTAGCCTATCTTCTATCTCAGTTTCTCAAAGGTTTTTGGCATGGGACATCCAGTCCCTAGCCAAGTTGTTGGCGCAGTATGATATTTTTAATCCTTGGAGTATTCTTTCCAGTGTTGAGGTGAGTTCTATATTATTTGAAAATATATTGAGCTGCCAGTTTGAGAATATAAGGTTATGTGTCAACTGTGATCAAGTGTGAAGTGGTGAGTCCAAGAGGGATACTTTAGATGTTAAGGCTGTTATGAGATTTGATAGCTGCATTTTTATTTTGAGGGTTAGTGACTTGATTCAATTGATATTATATGAGATTGTTCTATTCACCCTGATTCATCTAATATGTATAAAGATTTGAGGAAATATTATTGGTGGAGTGGCATAAAGAGAAATATAATGTACTTTGTAGCTCGTTGCCAATGTCTTTAGTAGGTGCAGGCCGAGCATTAGAGACCTGGTGGTTTGATTCAAATATTTTGCATTCCCTAGTAGAAATGGTAGCGGAATTCATTAAATTTTATTAGTGATTCGACTCATATTTCTTGTGGTTTTGATGGTATTTAAGTTATGATAGATCGGTTGATAAAATTAATATATTACATTTCTATTAATATATTCTTCAGCACCGAGATGTTAGCTCGTATCTATGTTCGTGAGATAGTCCATTTGAATGGACTGTCTATTTCTATCATCTCAAATCAAGGTTCAATGTTTACTTTTAGTGTTTGGAGAGCTTTTTAAGAGGAGTTAGGTACTTAGGTAGTTCTTAGCACATCCTTTCACCCTCTAACCAGTGGGCAGTCTGAGTGGATTATTCTAATTCTTGATTATATGTTTTGATCCTATGCTATGGACTTTGGAAGTCTGTAGGAGGTATACTTTTCTTTGGCGGAGTTTGTGTATAATAATAGTAACCATTTGAGTATTGACATGGAACCATTTGAGGAAATATATGGTAGACATCGTCGGTCTCCAATTTGATAGTTTTAAACCACTAAGATTAGATCCCATGGTACTATCGTACTTCAAGAGTCATTGGATAGAGTCAAGGTGATTCAAAATAAGCTAAGGGAAACTCAGAGTAGGCAGAAATCTAATGAAAATCGTAGACTTTGTGCCTTGAGATTTGGAGTTAGAGACTGGGTTTTCCTTTGAATTTTGCCCATAAAGGTTGTGACGAGGTTCGATAGAAAAGGAAAGCTCATCCCAAATATATCAGAGCTTTTGAGATCCTTCTTTGAGTTAGAGAGGTGGTATATGAGTTAGCCTTACCTTCAAATTTTTCTACTGTTCATTTGATTTTCCATGTTTTTATGTTATGATGGTACATTCCTAATAATTCTCATGTGCTTCAACAGGACTCGGGTTAGTTTGATAAGATACTGACATTCGTGGAAGAACTACTGTTCATATTAGCCAGGTAGGTTAGGTGGTTGCACTCTAGAGAGATTCCAGTGGTTAAGGTTTCGTGGAGACACTGCCCAGTAGAGAGAGATACTTGGATGATCAAGAGCGAGATATGAGCACAGTATTCTTACCTGTTTGAGCTTTTAAATACAAGCTCACCCTTTACTTTTGCAAACAAAATTTCTTTCAATAGTGAATATTATAATGACCCTTTAGGTCAATTTTTTCATTTCCATATATTTCCACCATTTAGTGCTTTCCTATAGATGCTTAAAGTCATTTATGACTTGTTGGAGCTGAAAGTTTGATTATCTGACAATTTATTTGGTTTTTGGAGCCAATTCCATATTTTGAAGTCTTTCCTGGTAAGAATTAGCTATCGGACAAAAACATTAATCAAATGACCTCGTATACAAAATTTAACTATTCCATCAGCATTAGAATGTTGATTTTAGGCTGGGAGACTTTTTGTTTCCCAAGTCTTTTGGACACAATCCAGGCTATTGATGAAAAATTTAGAAAACTGATACTTGGGTATGGTACCCACTTTTTGTCGAAATGATGTTAGATGCAAATTATAACTATCCTATCGAGTTTGGAATGACAAATTTGATAGGGTTGCATGGTTAATTTGTATTTTTGGGATTTCGGATGAATCTGTAGCGGTCGATTGAGACTAGAAATCTTTGAATTCCCTAATAGTGCACCACTTAACTAGTGCAACCAGTTAAGTGCCACTTGGATCGCTGAAATGAAGCCCATGAATATTCCATCCAATCACTTATGCGACCATAATACCAACTCGTGGGTTGCATAAGTAAGGTTCCTTCGCTCAAATTAGTGCTGCTTAAGCGGCTAGTGGGATGCTTATGCTATATGAGCAAGCTTGGGCAGGTACTAAGCAAACGGTGACTGATTAAGAGGTCTAGTACAACTTACACGGAACCTGGATGGCATTAAATACCCCTTTGCCTGATTTTTCTCCCATTTACATGCAAATTTAAGAGTGAAAACCTTGGAGAGTGTGGAAAGTTAGGAGAAACATCAATAGGTAAATTGTGTTTGTGAACTTGGATTACCCGTTTCTTTTCCAATTCTTGATAAGTTTCCATTAAATTCATGGTTAAATTCTTTATTATTTCCCAAAATTCCTAGTTTATGGTTGAACCGATTTTAGCACCAGTTGAGCTTGAAATTTATCCATTCTTATGGATAAATATTCTTTGAGCATAGAGGGATTCATTGACAACTTTTAAAGTGAGACTCCACAAACGTGTCCCACATGAGAATTTTACATAATTTTTAATCCAAAATATGAAAATGCAATATAGGTACTATTGTTCTCGTATTGGTATGTAGATAATAAATTTGATAGTATGGCATTATGCGAAAGATCCCCAGAAGGGAAAATTAATGATTACCCGATTTCATCGGGCTTTCTTCGACATTAGGTAGGCTAGCTTTACCTTTATTTTGGATTCGACTTAATTGCAATATATTTATGATAATGTTCTAAATATGGATTAGAAATATGGTCTTGGAGGCATATTTAGTATAATTTGTATTATTTAGTCTATTAAGGAACCATAAATTAGGCATACTTGACTTAGTTGTTCATGCTTTAGGTAGAATTGCTATATTAGGACTAAATGTGTCTTAGTTAATATCTTGTAAAATAATTAAGTACCTTACTCTAGTTCGGATAGAATTTATCTTAGAATAAATTTTCGGGGATTAGGAGTGGGCCCTTCTGGCTTGACTTTGGCATGTAAAATTGTTTAAATGTGTAATTTAGAGCTTGATGAGATTTTATACAAGATGTATATACTAGATTGGTACTTGGGAGTTGATACTAGTTCTAGTTCAATTCTGGAGATTTATAATCTTAGTTTTGGCTAGAGTCTGGCGTTATTCATAATATGAGTTCCAATTTAAGTTTGGCAAATGATTATATGAGATCAGATTCAAGTCTGAAAAATGATTCTACGATTTTTGATTCAAGCCAATAAATGATTGTATGAGTTTTGGTTTAGTCCGGCAAAGAGAGGTCGATTATGATGGTTACAAAATTTATTTGAGTCTGTTGTTTACGGTATTTAAGCAAGGTTATATCTTTGAGACATGGCTAATTAGTATAATTTCGGCTACTTCTTCTCTTCGTTACACCCCTTGGTCTTAGGAGGCTGACGTTGCACCCTCGTGATATTTATGTGTAATCTTATGTAATTATTTTGGATTATTTATTTATTTAATGTTTTTGGAGAATTATTCTTAATTTTCCCTCTTACCTTAACTTAGATTATTTATCTCGCATTTTTATTACATTTATATTATGATTTAGCTTAGTTAGTCGGTGATGCCTACTAAGTATCCATGGCTTTGGTACTCTTAACTAGACTTCTGTACCTTTTTGTTGCAGATTTGAGTACTAGTTATGGTCGTTGACACTACGATCATGCTGATAGAGTTCGGAGATAGGGTGAGCTTTTGGAATAGGAGTTTCCCTTTTCTCGTTCTTCTATTTTTGCTTAGTCTTCCCATACTGATGCACATTTAACTATTATAGTAGTCATATCCTTTGATTTAGTATCTTATTTTCCGACACTACTAGGTCATGGGATGGTGTTATTATCTTATTTATCTTACGCATTATTATTATTTTTGATTTATTATTATAAGTTTTTGCTTATATATTTATGATATTTTAGTCATTTTCTACTATATTAGCCTATTGCTTATAGCTCTAAGCTACGGTTCAACTTACTTACTGGTGGGATAAAGTAGGTACTATCATGACTTAGAAATTAGGTCATGACAAAATATAAACCTTAGCTTACCTCTTAGGAAAATCATGCTTCTACGAGGAGGAGTAAGTTATCCCGTATATGCTAGATATATTCCCATGTCGGGTTCCCTTCAAGTCTGTCTCAAAACTGCTCTCATGAATCTGGGCCTTTGAAATCACATGGTTGAGTATATAAGATTTATAATAGTATTTTAGGCGGAAAGGGGTGACCTAAGGAAATAAAAAGAAAAAGGCTTTTGAAAAATCCCCCGACTGATGCACCATTTTTTAGCATTACAGTGAATCTTTTACCACTACAATGGTTATTCGACCACTGCAATGGTTAACAACAGTTTGGACTAGTCTCTTATTGGGCCTCTTAGCCCAATTACCTTAGGTTCAATTTTGTTCCTGATTTAAATTTTTTTGTTCTATTTTGAGCCTATTATTTATTATAAATTATTTTGGGGCATTTTTACATATAACAACAGTTTGGATTGATCCAGTAGTATATTAAAATTCTTTATTTGTAAGTATCTTTAAGTTATAGAATAGTTGCCTATTAAATTGTTTTAATGAGTTATTTCATCATTATTAATCCAGGATAATCTACTCGTTAATGTCAACACAAAGTATTTAAATTTGTAAACTTGTAGTTTATGATAGAATGTGCTTCATCTGTACTAACTTCTGCATAATATTGGCTTAAATACAAAGTTGTAAATTTCTCAAAATATATTTTTTGTATGAGACATTCTTGGTGATGTCAAGATATTCAACATTCAATTCATTTACTGTCTCAACATGGTATTCTTTAGCATATATCGTTAAAACATAATAAGTTTCTTGGGGATTCACATCTTATATAACAGGTTTCGTCCCCTTAGATAAAAATATAATAGCTTATTCAGAACATTTTTTTAATTTCAAATTATCAAAAATTATTTTGACATTTGCTTTTCTCCTAAGCAAGTAACAAAAATATTACTCATTGAATATGGCATGGAGTGTTCCACTATCAACAATGCATAAATCCTCAATATTAATGATCATTGATCTGAAAAAAATTTGAGGAGTGTCCATATATTCTTCAAGATGAAAAATATAAACCAAGTAAATATTATAGTATTACTAGAAAACAATGTATTGCACAAAATTTAGTTATCTTAAAAAATAGAATAACATATCCAATGTAGACTAAAACTAATACAACCAACAGAAAATAAAATACTTAGACTACTACAGACCTGTCACTGATAAGGTGATCTATATTTTCTTCAGGGTGGACAAAGAAATCAGCAAAATTTGAATGCTCAGGTTCAAAATTATCTTCAGAGATAAAGTGTTTCTACATCATTATCCAAATTCGTCGAGGAGGCTTAAGAGATTTCAACCAGGTACTTTGACATATGGCATGTACGTGACTAATGCCTTTTTCTCCACATCTATAATATTTATTTTTTATAGTTTTTCCTTACACCACTTCATGCTTTTCATCCTTCTTTACACTGCTGATGGTGAAGTTCATTATTTCGTGCAAGATGAGAAACATGATTAGATTTTATTTTTTGACCACGGTCACGTCCACAATTGAGGTCATGACTTTTTTCATGTCTAGATTGGTGAAACTTTATCATATTTACTTCAGGAAATGGTACAGAACCGGTAGGTTGACTTTTTGAGCTTTTCATTAATAAATCTTTATGAAATTCAACAATAAGAAGAAGTGAAATTAATTCAGAATACATTTTGAACTCCATTTCACTTTATTATTGCTACATAATCATACTTGAGATAGGAAAAGTATTAAATATATTTCTCTATCATATCATGGTCAGTGATACTTTCTACTTAAAATTTTAACTATGACATAATATTGATTGTGGAAGAATTATACCTAGTTATATTTTTAAAATCATGCAATGTAAAATGGATCCATTCATAACGTGCTTGTTGAAGAAAGACCATATTAATGTGCTTATTTCTCTATTTTAGATTATTCCATAGTGTAAAATAATCCTTAACAATGAGATATTTTAATTTTAAGCCCTCATTAAGGTGATGAGAGCCTTGGACTGGTATTTATTCCATGCATAATTTTTATCTTTGATAATGTTTGCTAAACCTATCTCATCAAATGAATTTTGGAATCAAGCGTTCAATACAAATGGTTTTTTTTGCCTAGCATTTCCAGGGCAAGAAATACAAGTTTACAAAAGATTCGACATTATTTAAAAAAAAAAATCTTATCTTTATTTTTTAAAAATATTTACTCGAAATGAAAGAGTCTCGAGCTGATAACATATTAAATATAAAGATAGTAAACTAATAAAAGTTTCTAAAGACATCTTTAGAGAGAATAGGAGTAGTAATGCTTTTTCATTTATTGTTGTGTGTGTGTGTGTGTATATATACTAGACACAAAAGGGCCCGTGCTAGCATGGGCCAATATTTATTATTTTTTTTGAAAAATTACGTAGTTTTGTCTCATTTTATGTGACACAAATATAATTTAAATAATCAATCATTAAAATAAGTTAAATTTTTAATTATTTTAATTTATAATATTTTTTATATTCAAATTAAAGTGATACTGATATAAGTTCGACAGTCAATTGAATATTTTGTATCTTTTATATTTTTTAAATTGATAATTATGTGATATATAGTCCGTTTAGCATAATTTCTCCATAAGATATTAATACTCTCTCAGTCTCAGCTTACATTTTTTTCTCATTTTTAAACAATATATGTTACTTTATATTATTCTAAGCGTCATTTCCGTGGAACTAATATAATTTTGATGTCAAATAAGTATTTTATATAGACATATCATTTTGATCGTATTTTATTTTTTTTATAAAATATTACTATTTTTTAATGTTTAGATGACCATAAAAAATAATTATGAGTGATATAATAATAGTACGATTGAAACAATGAAGCAGGCATATCTGAAATGACTTATAACAACTAATTAGATGTGATATAACAAAATTACTATAAAAAATACTTTCAAATTTTTTTTAAATGTGTCTCATAGAAGATATCAAATTAATTTAAAACATCAAGAGTTAATTTACCATTTTATGTTCAATTTATATTTTTTATTAAATATTATTAATTTTTTAATACTTAGATGACTTATAATCATTAATTAGGGTGATATGTAAAATTATGATCAAAGGAGTTGAAGAAGGCAGCACAAAATATCAAGATTTAATTTTTTATTTTATTTCTATTTTATCCTTTTTTTAAATATTATTAAATTTATAATACTTAAATGACTTTTATTAATTAATTAGGGATAATATAGTAAAATTATGATTGAAGTAGGCTGAACAGCTGCCTACTTATTGTCCTTTATTATTAAGAGTAAACATATGTATATATATCACAATGTAAGGGAAATAAAAATTTATACATTCTTGGGTGCAAAGTTAGCTGAGAAGATTGAAGGAAATGTGTCTTTTAAGTCTTGAATGAAGGATTCATGACATTGACCAACTTAAAAGGTCAAACATTATTTGAAAACTTGATTAAGTTAATTGTGGAGTTGATTAATATTTTTAAAGCTTTCTAATCTTTTCAAAAATACAAATCAACCCTATTGACAACTAGTCTCTCTCCTCTCTCTCGAGAGACAGCTTCTCTCAACTCTCTCCCATCCAATAGTTTTGTAAAATTCTCCCTCCAATCTCCATCAAAAAACAGTTAGGCGAGTTCTCTTTCAACTTTCAACCATCAATCGACGTCAAGACTTCTCTGGCAACAACAACTTTGAGTTCTTCGTCATCCCATTTCCTTTATCACAGGTACAAAAATATGAAAAAACAGAGAAAGTTGAGCCAGCTACTCTTTTAGTATTGAAATGTGGACTGAATAAAACCCTAATTTTTGCCATTTCTTGTTCTCGTTGTCATACTATTGATTCAGATTTGCTGGTGATTTTTGTTAACAGTTGATATTCTTAGTGTGTTTTGGTGATGTGTTGGTGTTGTTGGGTTGATTTATTTTTTGTTGTTGAAAAAAATATTGTTGAAATAAATGAAATATATGATGTAACAGATGAAGACATCTGAGGAAATAAATGAAGATATTTGATGCAACAGATGAATATATCTGATGCAACAAATATTAACATCAGATGCACCAGATTAAAATCTTCTACAACTATGAAAATCGATACAGTAGATGAATAATTTAATAGATCATTCATCTGTCGCGACAGACAACTCTTCTATTTGGAAGAAATCTAAACAATATTGATCTAGCAGATAACTCATTTTCTAAAAGATGAGTGATATATTTCAACAATTCAGTGATCGATTTTTATCCTCTCCAAAGGCTAACTCATCATTGTAATAGGTCATTTATATGTTGCAATACATAAAATACTTGGTATAACAGATCAATGATTAGTTTTTATTGTTTCCAATGGATTACTCATCCGTTGCAATAGGTCGTTTATATGTTACAATAGATAACAAACCAGGTGCAACAGATTAGAGATATGTTTTTATGGTTTCCAATGGATTTCTTATTCATTACAATAGGTTGGTTATATATTGCATCAGATAAAATACATGGTGCAACAGATTAGTGATCTATTTTATGGTTTTCCAATAGTTTACTTATCTTTTGCAATGGTTGGTTGTATATTGCATTAGATAACACACCTGGTGCAACAAATTAGTGATCTGTTCTTATTATTTCCAACGGATTACTCATACATTGCAACAGGCCATTTATATATTACAACAGATAATAAACCTGGTGCAACAGATTAGTGATCTATTTTTATGGTCCTATTTGGAAGAAATATAAACAATTTTGATCCAATAGATAACTCATTTCCAACAGATAAGTGATATATTTCAACAGTTCATTGATCTATTATTATTATCTCCAAAGGTTAACTCATCGATGCATAACAAACCTAGTACAACAAATTAGTGATATATTTTTACGGTTCCCAATGGACTACTCATTCATTTCAACTGGTTGGTTATATGTTGTATAAGACAAAATACCTGGTGCAACAGATTAGTTATCTATTTTATGGTTTCCAACGGTTTACTCATTTGTTACAACGGTTGGTTATATGTTGCATCAGATAACATACTTGGTGCAGCAGATTAGTGATCTGTTTTTATTATTTCTAACATATTACTTATTTGTTGCATCCGGTTCAGACAGATTAGAGATCTGTTTTTATTGTTGCCAAAGATTTACTCATCTATTGCAACAAGTCGATTCATGTTGAAATAAATAACCTATCTGGTGCAACACATGTGTTGTCTGGTTGAACTATTTTTTTTACCACTGTGCATGTTAGATTTACTGTTACCCTTTTTTAACGATACGTTAATCAATTATAGTCTATTTTATGTTTTTGTTAATTTGAGATAATATGGCTCAAAAAAGAAAAAAAAAAAACAAATCAAGTCCAAGTATAGGAATAAGTGCAGCAGCTCGGCAACATCCACCACTCTATGATCTTGCTTTACAAGTGTTATCTCAATCAGGAACAGAAGATAATGAACACGGGGAGGAGGAATTTCTCAAAAGAAATAATCCAAATTCTAATAGCCCTTCCGCTGAAGAGTTGGTCAAAACCTTCAGCATTGATCGTTATCCTATGAGAATGCAGTGTGATGGTGTCACAAATTTAACGGGTGATTTTGTGGTAAAGTCAGCTATGAAAAAATCTTTCGACAACTTTAGAAAAATACGCTGATAACAAAAATTGGATGCTTATTTTAGGTAAAGCTACTTTGGAATATATCTTTATTTATCGGAGGACAACCATTCTCATTTCCAGGTGAAAATGGTATACTATCTTCTCAAGCGTAGGTTTATGTATGAAAACACAGACAAGATGGATGACGTGTGGATAAATTACTGTGGCATGACTGTTTGTTTTGGTTGGAAGGAGTTTGCAATAGTTATATGACTAAAATGTTATCCTCCTTCTTCTTCTCAAGTTATACCTACTCTGACCCAAAATAAAGCACCCCACACAACCAAATAAGGCAAAAGCAAGCCAAGTGATCGTGAGGACCTGGTGTCCATTGTTTGTCCAAGCTTTGGAAACAAAAATTAGATAAAAGTGTTGAAAGGTAATGGATTCTAAAAGAAGCATAAGCAATCATTCTGCTTGGTTTGAATTTTACATAATATTCTTTAGGCGAGAGACGTTAACAACAATATAAGCCCCTGTTTAATAAATTTCTTCAACGATCTTAAGACATTTAACAACTATCCTTGGGGTTATAAAAGCTTCAAAATGACTGTCCAATATTTGTTGACTCCATTGACAACAAAGACAGTCAACTTATATAGCTTTCCATGGGCCTTCATGGTAAATATTTCTTTTATCATGATATGATTCATAATTTTTTTATTCAATAGTGCTTTTGATTTATTGGTGTTATGTTATAGGCTTTGGCATTTGAAGTCATTCCTTATTTGAGACAACAAGTAAACTACCAGGATAAAGTTTTCTATCCAAGAATCCTGAGATGGTTGTAAGCCAAAACCGATAAAAATATAAAATTTCTTGATCTTTACAATCCCTCCAAGGAAGCAGTGAGCCCAATTCTATTCAAGTTTTTGTTTTAACTAATAATTATTTTAAATGATTTCATCATTATTCTAATATATATACCTATTTATTTTATATTGTCCATCCGTGGCTTGTTCTGACTAATCGAGAGTTAAAGATGTCATTTTTTTCTTATTTTACGGTCTATGCAAACTTTATCGGACCCTAAGGTCATTGATGGAATAAAAATTGAATTGTTTGGAGCATCAACCATCACAAGAAAAATAATTTTGGAGGGTGGGGTTGTTGTTGTTGATGATGGTATCTTAGTAGTAGTGGTAGTGTGTTGCTGTTGGAGCTAATGATGCTCCTCTTACCGTTTTTGAAAAAACAAGCCATTTTGATTATGATCATACTGGTTGTACAGATTTTGACACATCGAGCGAATGTTCTGCATGAAAATGTCAAGACTGCAAGGCGAAACACGATGGAGTGATTAATGCTATTAAAGCACTAACTGCTTTTGTAAATGAAATAGAATCTAAGAGGGGTGTTATTCCTTAAAAGAGGATTTCATATCCTTACACTCTACTAGAGATCAAGGCAACGAAGAGGAGAAAGAAAGATATTTTCAAGGCATCATCAAGCATCAAAAAAAGAAAAATTACAATGTCTTTGTCTTTGTCTTGTACCGATGTTCAATGTGCAAGAGCCAAAAATTACAATGTCTTTGTCTTTGTCTTGAACCGATGTTCAATGTGCAAGAGCAATAGAGGAGCAACATGAGCCGAAGAAGGTTAATGTACATTAACATTTTCCAACAAAAAAATAAGCATATATCTAATTTAAACAAATCATACATCTGTTGCAAATTATTAAATAGATATATACATCTGTTGCAACTGTTGTCTAACCTGTTGCATCAGATGTGTTATTTGTTGCAATAAATGAGTCTTATGTTGCAATAGATGAATCATCTATTCAAAATTATTGTACTGCTCTAATTTACCTGTTCGAATTCATTCAAACAGATGATCCATCTATTGCAACATAAGAATCATCTGTTACTACAGATGGACAATCTATTGTATATCTGTAATTAACATTGACAATTTTGGCTTTCTAGGTGGATTTCACGGTAGAAACCACTATTGAAAAGCATTATATCACAGTTTATAATCCATCAACTACTTCCAAACAAGAATAAAAACTGGAGCCCATCAGTTCAGGAGAATGGAAGAATTGCCCATTTGAAGGGTTCAACATCTCAGGCGAGGCTCCAAAAAATCTAATGCAGTTGATCAACGACTATTCAGAATGGAGTATTGATGGGATGTTAAAGAATCATGCTAGCAAGTACATAAATAAATTCTAAAATATATTGGTTTATATGATTCATGTTGTAAGAACGTGACATTAACATATATAAATCATTATGTAGAAAATAAAATAACGAACACTACAAAGTGAACGAATCGAGTCTTGGTTTTTAAATGTTCGACTTTGTTGTTACACATCCTGGAATGAACAATTGGTTCTATTTGATGTCAATGCCCCAAACTTGCTGGAATGATGAGGTTAAATGACATGCATATTACTATTAATTAATACTTTATGTAATTGCAACTACGTTAATTTTTTCATCATATAATCCAAAATGTTTGATAATATGTGCTGCACATTGATGTCATTTTTTACTACCCCCAAAAGAAGGCCAAGTTGCAAGCACAAGGACAGTACAAATACACAACAGATAATTATTTGTAGAAAGTTTACATCAATAATGCCTACGATAGGTAGTCAAAAAAAACTGGAAGTTTACCAAAATGAGGAATGGTTAATCAATATCATAAAAGATTTTACCATTACTACTGGCTTACCTTTGGCATTTGGTCGACCAAGTGTACATCCCAATCAATTATGATGATGAATTCCATTGGGTTTTGGCTGTCGTCATTCTAAAAGAGAGGCACATCTAAGTTTATGACTTAATGCCGCGAAGGAGACGTTCTGAGCTTTCGTCTGAGATACAAAAGATGGTCAAAATATTTTCTACTTACCTTGATATGAGTGGCTTTTAGGACCAAAATATTCATACTAATTGGTCGACGATTGAAGCATACCGGGATAAAATAGGTAATCCATTTGATGTACAATATGTTGAAGGAATTTCTCAACAAACCATTGGTAGCCTGTAAATAAAAGTGTCATGATTTAGTTTCATTTCATAAATTTTAGAACTCTTGCATGAAATATAAGATATGGACTATCTGTTATTTAAAATGTAGGAATTGCGATCCTTTTGTTGCTACTTACGCCTAGTATTTGAGCGATGGATTACAAGTACAAATGATACATTTGATGCAGGATTACTCCGCAAAAGATATGATGCTCTTTTATGAAAATATAGAGAAGCTAAAGCTCAGAAGCCGTATGCAAGCGACACTAAAGATCAATGACAACTAAAGCCGAATTCCGTAATACCGGATGAAGAACAACTTGTCCATATTGATTAGATTTTTATAGCTTGAGTCCATCAATGTAATAACCTATCCTCCTTGGTTTTACTTGTTAATTTATTTGTAGAGTAGTTCATTTGTTCCCATAATGATTTTTTTACATTTCATTTATTTCATGTAATTTTCGAAGGCTTTGATTTATTTTATGCTATCTATGAATATAATTTAATCCTTAGTTTTGAACATGATAATTGAAATAGAATACTTGATTCAAATATCACAACAGATAATACATCTACTGCAACACACGACATATCTTATCAAATAGATTTAGACATATATTATAAAATGAGATGCAACACGTAGGTCATCTGCTGGAAATTACATAACAAGGCTTCCTATTTTTTTTATTTGCTCCAATAGATTACCGATCAGTTTCAACAGATGGATTACATATTTCAACAGATTGTATATTTGTTGTGACAGAGCGACTGGGAACATCTTCATAATGCAACAGATCACCAACCTATTTCAACTGATAATCAAACAGTTAGAATAGGTACACAACAAAAATACTATCTGTTACAACAAATATATAATCTGTTGCATTATAAAAATTTAACTTTTGCCAGATAAAGAAATTATTGCCACTACATGTAAAGTGAGATGGCTTGAAATAAAAAATTATTATCTTGTTCGTCTTCATATTTGTACATATTCTTCTTTATACACGGGCTCAAACCATTTAGTTAGGTCATCTACTGGAAATTATTTAATAGGTCTTCCTACTTTCTTGATTTATTGCAAAAGATTATCTATCAGTTGCAACAGATAGATTATATATTCAAGATTATCTATCAGTTGCAACAGATAGATTATATATTGCAACAGATTGGATATCTGTTGCGACAGACAGACCGAGAAATATCTATTAGTGCAAAGACAACCAACCTACTCCAACAGATAATCAATCTATCACAATAGGTATTATATATGTTACAAAAGATATACTATCTGTTGCATTAAAAAAATTTAACTATCCACAGACATAAAAATTACTGCCACTACATGTAAAGTGAGGTGGCTTGAAATAAAAATTTATTATCATGTTCGTCTCCATCTTTATGTATTTTCTTCTTTATACATGGGCTTCAACAATTTATTTAGTACCCCATAAGCCTAGAACTATTGCATCTTTCCTATAATGGTGTCACATATACTGATCATTTCTGTGCCAGTCAGCAAACACTCTATGTATGCAAGCGAGTACGGCCAGCACGCTGCACTGGTTCTATTTCTCTAGATCTTTATGTTCTTATTTCAACCTTTAAATTCCTATGATTCCTTCATCAAGACTTTAGCCGACAAATGATCCATCAGCTTACTCTGCGTCAACAACTTGCGCAACAACTTCAAGGGTAGCTGCAAGTGGCCTAAAAACGTGTCCTCCCTGAAGACAGTTAAGTTGTAGTCATAAACCTTAATCTTTCCCTCGTTGAGTAGTATCTCAATAGTGAGAAAATGTTTGAATTCCACGTTCATGGCTGCAATGATTCTCTTTGCCTTTGTCCAGCTCTTGCCGTGTAGATATGGCCTCTTCCCTCCAACGTATTTAATTTTTCTCTTTATCCAATTGGAATATAGAACTAACTGATCAAGTATTGATCCATCGGAATCAGCTTGCTTATGGAGATCAGTGTACCTCTACTTGAAATTATTGTAGAAGTTGAGGTCCATTATCCTATCAGCAGCTTCATAAGCAACTGGGTACACTAATTGTCTGGCCCTCATACGGTAGAGAATTTCATCAACATACTTTGGTATAAGAAGCCAATTAATTTAAATAGGATAGAAATTGTAAAGAATAAAAACATGATTGAAAGAATCCAATGCAGAGTGTTCTCTAAATGAGTTCACAAATTAACCAGTAAATGTAACTCATGTAGCAGATGTGTATTATATTGCAACAGATTACACACCTATTGCGTAGATTCTTCTTCGAGGAGTAGATTGGAAGGCTAGGTTAGCGAAAGTAAAATCACCTTGTTGGATGGTATAACACCCTTTTTGTATTTCAACTCCTCAGTAGCTTCAAAAATAGCCTCTAGCTTTACAAGGAGTTTATCTGTTCTATTATTATGCACTTTGCATTTGTAATTAGAACATAAGGGTGAGGAGGGGTGAGAGGGACCACTGTAAGGGTGGGAGGGACTGGTGTAGGGGTGAGAGGGACCTATACAAGGGGTGTTTTCAAAAGTATTTATTTTTTGCTGAGCATGCTCATAATCACAACTAGTAGCAGTAGGATGGCTGCCACCATCACAAAAATTCACCGCCGAGAAGAGCTTCAACCAATTCCTTATGGATGCTCTTCTTATGGATGTTTCTCAAACCAATTCCTTCTTTATTAACTCCACTGTTAGTTCTTCTTTTGTATTAACAAGACCCTGAGAAAGAAAATAAGTCATGCCTAGCTTATCATCGGTAGGCACGATCCATGGATGGACAGCCTATAAAAAATAAGAGGAATTTAAATTATATAACAATAATTTGTGTTCAATTAGGTTACATAGACGTTAACATAGTCAACTTATGCAATAGTTAATCTGTATGTCGCAATAGATTGTCAATATGTTTTATTAGATTTTACATCTGTTGCGTAATTTGCATCAGATGGGTAATCCGTTGAGTCAGGTTCAGAGAACCAAAGCACCAGATAGTTAATTTGTTATGAAATATGGATCATCTTCACAACAGATTACCCATCTATTGCACCTGATGTAGTTAATGGGTAATCTGTTGCAACAGACAAACCACTGTCGCAATAGATGAAACTTCTGTTTCAATATCTTTCTTTCCAGTTGCCAATCACCTAAGCATCCTTGGATGCAAATCCTCATTCGGGTAATCCTTGAATTGATTTCATAGGGGAGGAATGGCTTCAGATGCCCAAGCCTGGAAAATGTAAACATAAAGCAAGCGAAAAAAGTCATAATAAGTTTATAGTCATTATAAATTAATGGGTGAGTAAAAATAGTGATCGATTTTACCATGAAAGCTTAGGAAAAGCCATATAATAGATTGTCCCTATGGATAACTTTGTTAATAAATATTCGATAGCCAAGTAGTAGCTGCCATATCCCTAAGGATAGTCATTTAATTTGTCAAAATCATCAGCCAGCGCTAACAAATCATTTTCTATGACTTTCCTAACATCTCTTGCCAGTAAAATAGAATGGACAAACCATACCAAGCACAATTTCTCCCTGCAGTTCTTTGATATGTCTTTATCCTTAAGACCTGCCATCAAATCCACCACTTTATAGCTACTACGTCCAACAATACCAAACAACCCATCTTTTTTTACCTTGTGTTTGTTGGACCTTTTGTGAGGTATTTCCTTGATGAGAGGTTCTCCTGCGTGATCGCATCTCAATTCCGTCATTATGGCAGACTCTTTTAATCTAAAACAAACTGGCATACCACAATAGTTAATCCAGACTTTATCTATCTTTTTTCCGACCTCCTTCCCCGCATACTTGATCCTGCGCTTGAGAAGGCCATATACCATGCTCATAAATAAACAGAGAGTGTGGTCCTAAGATAGGTCGAGAAATTATACAAAGTAGATCTTCTTAAAAAGCCCATCTATGTTTTCATTCTAAATAATACCAATGCCACCAATACCAACACCAAGACCAACACCACTACCAAAAACACAAATACCGACACCAACAATAATATCCACCAAAAACACCATAAACACCATCCAATAATACCACGACAGTCAAAAAAATACTAAGAAAAACATTAGGGTTTTCTCAGGTGCTTTCTACTCTTTTGGCATCAAAACACAAAATTGTTAACACATTCTCGAAGATAATAAAATTAAAAGTCTTCTTTTTCATCGTTAACTAAAAATCACAAATTTTTAGAATAAAGAATAAATGTAGAACTCTTCTTAAACTTTATTACCTATGGAGATGGAGAAAACAATGGATACAAGTGAGAATAAAGTCAAAAATAACAACTATGTGGTCGAAATAGGAAGAAAATCAATCTGTTTTGAAGGGTTGAGCATTATGTTGAGTAGTTATTGTCTGTATTATTGAGAGAGATAGAGAGAGGAGGAGCGAGAACTTGAGATTCAAAATGAGGAAAATTTTTTCCCGTAAATTGATTATTTGTATGGGTTGATTTTTAATTTTGAAAAAGAATAACAAGTTTTGAAAGTGTTAATTTTGTCTGAATTGATCTTAATTAAATTTTAAAATTTCAAAACATATAGTTTTTAAAATATTAAGTTAATGAGAACTCATTTCAGCTCAGACTGATGGATCGATGACTCTGGTCAGGATGAACACAACACCAACACTATGCAAATACAACGACTTAATTGCAATTGTTGTTGACCCTATGAGATCATTCATTCATCCCTAGTTTCACCTAAATCAATGTAGATACTATTATTAATCTTAACATTAAGTTAATGTGAACTTATTTCCACTCAGAGTGATCAATCAACGACTCAGGATGGGATTAACGCAACACCAACACCATGAAAATGCAACGACTCAATTGAAGTTATTGTTGACCCTGTAAGATCATTCATTCATCCATATTTCTACCTAAATCAATGTAGGTACTATTATTAATATTAACATTAAGTTAATAAGAACTCATTTCAACTCAGAGTGATAGATCGATGACTCGGGTCGAAATGAACGCAATACCAACACCATGAAAATGCAACAACTTAATTAAAGTTGTTGTTGACCCTGTGAGCTCATTCATTCATCCCTAGTTCCACCTAAATCAATGTAGACACTATTATTAATCTTAAATTAATTTAATGAGAACTCATTTCAACTCAGAGTGATCGATCAAAGACTCGGGTCGAGATGAATGTAATACCAATACAATGCAAATACAATGACTCAATTAAAGTTATCGTTGACCTTGTGAGCTCATTCATTCAATGTTAGTTCCACCTAAATTAATTTAGGTACTATTATTAATCTTAACAATTTATCCCTAGTTCCACCTAAATCAATGTATGTACTATTATTTATCTTAACATTAAGTTAATGAGAACTCATTTCAACTCAGAGTGAACGATCGAAAACTCAAGTCAGGATGAATGCAATACCAACACAATGCAAATGTAATGACTCAATTGAAGTTGTTGTTGACCCTGTGAGCTCTTTCATTCATCCCTAGCTCCGCCTAAATCAATTGCAATGAAATATGCTGCAACAAATGACTTATATGTTGGATATTTTCAAATAGATAATCATATCTATTACAACAAATGACAAATCTGATTTAATTATCAAATAGAAATTTGCATCTATTATGATAGATGACTGAGCGATTGGAAATTTTCAAATAGATAGTAATATATGTTGTAATAAATGACATATCAGATTTAGTTATCAAATGGACATTTGTATATGTTATCACAAATGACTGAGCTACTGGGATTTTTCAAACAGATATTTATAATGTTGCAATAGATGACATATCTATTTGAAAATCTTTTTTTTTTTTAATTTAAAAGCAACCTTCTGTCTGAGTAGATAAAGTAGTACTACTAAAGACGGTAAAAATGTTTCTTGGATAACTCAAAAATCACATTGAGTAGTCTTGTCTTGTCTTTTTATTGTCAACCATTTTCATCCTCGTTCCCCTCAAATTATTAATGAATAGTATTAATTAATGAATATTGAAACCCCTAATACTTGCTCCGTTTCATATTAGTTAGCCCCTATTGACTTGGCACATCAATTAAGAAAATACTACTATTAATTTGGGATTTATTTTACTAGATTAGTCTTATTAATTATGCTTTGAAAATATAAATTTGAATAAATACAGATTATTTGGTCATTTAATATTAAGGGTAGTACATCTAGAATTTAGAATTATCTCATCTCTCTTTCAGCCGTAAATTTATTTTATCCATCTTTCATCTTTTTCCCTCTCCTATTTAGGGTTATCACAACTTTTTTCTTTTATATTTCTAATAAAGATCCTTTCAGATCTAAACCAATCCATATCTTAGATTTCTCGACTAAAATTATTATTTTAATCTTATTTTAATATTAAGGTATAGTTTACTATTGCTTTTTCATTATCCTCTTCTTGTTTACAAGCTATTTACAGTTGTTTTTTATTTATTTAATTACTATTTAGTTATATCATATTAATTTAAAAAATTTTAAGGAAACTTTTAATTGTTGAATAAACGAACAGAGAATTTTTATTATAATATGCAAAAAAAATCAACTGTTGGGAGAAGTTTAAATGCCTTATTGGCAGTAACATTTTTTGTATGTATTTTATTTGTTTCTTTGTTGTTTATTCTATTATTAATGTTGTTGGTGGGGTTGGCATTGTTGAAACTTGTGGTGTGGTGTTGTTGATGGTGTTAGAACATAGGATGTTGCTTCTTTGTTGTTGATGATGTTGTTAGAACAAATGTTGTAATTTCTTTGTTGTTGATGTTCTTAATTTGTTGTTTCCTTGTAGTTTATGTTGTTGTTGATGTTGCAATAGATGAAGAAACTATTGAAACAAATCAAACAACCATCAAGGATGGTTTGATGTATTCCAGCAGACTCCATATCTGTTGCAACATACTCTACATCTATTGCATCAGACTCCATATCTGATGCAACAGACTTCTTATCTGATACAATAAACTCCTCATATGATGCAACAGACTCCATATCTGTAGCAACAGATGGATAATATTCTTCTTATGACATTAATTTTCTTCCTCTTCTTTGTAGATATAAGGAACTAAAAGTTGATCAACTTTTTCCCGACTATCATAATAGGCAGCAGTAAATATGGGTTTAGAGAAATAAGGTGCATGTAGATGGAACCACTTCATATGTGGGAGGTATCTATTACTGATAATATTATCGCAGAAACACACATAGAGTACACTAATTTTTTCAATATTGTTTTTACTGATTAGTCATAGATCATTAAAATAAGATATATGCAATTTTATAGTTAAATTTGGTAGGTATAAATTGATAAGGCTGAGGGACCATGAATATAATTCTGATACCTTGTTAAGATTTAATGTCGGTTGTTGCTTATGTTTATTTGTCAAACATTATGAAGGGATCTAGTTTTGGTGTCGTTGTAAAGAGATTCAATAGCGATTGGAATAACTTTTAGGGTGGATTGAACTCTAAAAAGGCCTTCGAAGCCTAGAACTGTATCTAACAAGAATGGAAAACCAATATAGTTATTTCTCTAGCCCAAATTTATATGTTTCAGTTGCTCGTGGTGATGATTATACGCTAGAAGGAGCAGTAGAAAAATGTCTTCGAGGAAAAATTATATGTTAATGAAAGACTATATCATCTGAGAGCTAATTGAAGAGGATACATAGGGTAGAAAGTAACTTCTAGCGAATCTGGCCGATAAAATTATCTTAAAACATGAGAAATTTGTATCAAGTACAAATATGAAAGTGTTCCGGTAATGTAAATTCATTTGTTGTCTCTCTAAGAGAAAAATAATACAAATGGTCACTTTGCTAGGGAGCTGCGAATAGGTAGTGTGGTCGGGTTTATAACCTAGATAGAAAATAGCAGAAGAACAAGAAAGCCATCTTAAGGGAATCGAGGGTTGAAATGTTGTATAGTAAGTCTAGAAAACTTCTGCCAATAGCAACTGTATTTAAAGTAAGGAATCTAAGTGAAGGCGGCAATTTTTGAATTTTAAATTGCATCCCATGCCTTCTTGTCTGTGGTTCCAATCAGGTCTATTGCTATTGACCTGATCGGAACCATAAACATGATTGAAATTCAGATTGAGTGTCACTACTTCCTTAGCAATATGGTTATAGTTTATTGTGTTTTCTAGCCTTAGCATGCTTTCCACATTCCATGTAGAATATTAGAGGCGTACTTTAGTATGTGAATATTGATAATTTTCAAGCTTGCCTCCAGCTTGCCGATTTGGTCTTCAAGTTTGTCGTTGCCGTCTTTGAATTTGGTATAGATTTCCTGATCTCTTGTGAGCTCGATCAGGAACACTACGTTCAAAGTTGTGGCGCTGTAGAAGTCCTTCAAAACACCTTTTTTGGAAGCCTTAAAGGATACATGAAGGGTCGTTGTGTATGTTTTTAGGTCAAAATGTGTTGATGCACAGTGAAGATGTGGTCCCAATAGTTGAATAACTCACTTTTATCGAGCGTTTCTCAATTTAGCTTGCTCAACCAACCTTCAAGGGTACTGATAAATTAATTAGGTAGGAGTTATATAATGTTTGATCAAAACTGACTCTACCAAGCCTATCAAATATTACGTAACAGCAGGTTCGTTACCCTATTAACACCTTTGCCTGAGTTAGTGAATAGATTAAACGATCTCAATATCTAAGACTTTTTGCCGATCTCTCTTCTCCCATATAGAGAGCTATAATATCTAAGTCAACACTATCATCTGAAATGCTTGCCACAATGAAAGTCATGCCTTCTACGGACTTTCACAATGGCAACAATTTCTAGTGACGGTGTAGAATTTTGCAAGATGGATATGTTGTCCTCTATATGGGAGAAGAATGATCAGTAGAAAGGCTAAGATATTGAGATCATTTAATCTGTTCACTAACTTGGGAAAAGGTTTGGAGATCTTTCCCCTCCTTGGTTATCTTGTGTATGCAAATGTGAAGAGTGCAAGGAAAAACAAAATGGAATGATTAATACTGTTAATGCATTAACTGCTGATGTAAAGGAATTTGTATCTAACAGTAGTGTCATTTGATCAAAGATGATTTTAGTTTCATTCACTCTATTAGATATTAAGGCTAAAAGGAGAAAAAAAGCAATTTCCAAGGCATTATCAAGTATTCGAAAAAGAAAAATTTTGGATCTAAAAAAGGGGAGAATATAAAAAGAGGAGGAATAGGAATGAAAAACTGAATGCAAGATTTAGTTTATCTTGTGTTGTTATGTCGATTTATTGAGTTACTCCATCTAATTTTGGGAGCTTTTTCTTTTCAGGATGGTGAGAAAGGAAGAATATCCCCATCATTAGCTAATACCGAAAGTAAGACATCCGATGTTATTGAACCACTACACTACCCTGTGTAGTTTGATAATCCAGAAGATGTCTTTGATCGAGTTAGTCAACAGATTAAATGATCTCAATCACTTGTTTTTTCTACTGATCAATCTTCTGCCGTAGAGGACAAGATATCAACAGAACTGCTTGACAAAACCAAAGCTGATATCGAGAGATCACTGATTATATCTTCTCAAGACTTGCTTCTACCTGAAAACTGTTCTGCATTGAGTGCTGCACTATCCATATATGCTGTAGCACTAGATTTTTCTAATAGATGTGGCATCTATTGCAACTTGCTAGTTATCTTTTTATTCAATTTCATCAAGAGAATCAAATCTTTCTAAACACTTCCTGGCCTCTAAACTTAATTTTTGCTCTTGGATTGCTTCTAGTTTTTTCTTTGCATCATTCAAGCTGGCCTCCAAACTCAATTTTCGCTCTTGGATTGCTTCTTTTTTTTCTTTGCATCCTTCAGACTAGAGCATTGCTTCTCTTTTTTCTTTGCATCCTTCAAGCTGGCCTCCAAACTTAATTTTGGCTCTTGGATTGCTTCTTTTTTTTCTTTGCATCCTTCAAATTGGACAGTTTGAAGGATGGAAAGAAAAAAAAATAAAGCAATCCAAGAGCAAAAATTATGTTTGGAGGCCAGCATGAAGGATACAAAGAAAAAAGAGAAGCAACCCAAGAGCAAAAATTGAGTTTGGAGGCCAGCTTGAATTTAGAAAAATCTGATTCTCTTGATGAAATTGAATAAACAGATGACTAGCACGTTGCAACAGACACATCTGTTGGAAAAGAAAACTGATATATCCATTTTTTGTAATAGATTGTCAATTTGTTGTAAGTTATCTCATAAATAGAACATATTTTTTAACAGGTTAGGTTACCTGTCTGTTTGATTTATTTTAAAGCAATTTTTTTGACTTTCTGAAATACAATAAAAAGATAAAATTTATTATTTACATCCAATTTTTTAATATACATATTCAGAAAGTCGCCAGTTTTATATAATTAAGGGATATAAACAGTCGTGGCTTTTTGTTTGACATATTCACCCCTTTCAATTCAATCTTTTTATAAATATGTCCCTCCGGCCTCCTCTCACTCGTTCATTCTACTACCATTACAATACAAATATGTTTAATCCAGATTCGTACAAGAAGATTCATATCGTGTCCTTCCAGAAACTTCAAAGGTAGTTTCATGAACTGAAGAGGGATTTGGCTAACTTTGGAGCAAGGCTGAGGAGGGCCCTGCTGCTTTTGTATGAAAATTATACTATCTACAATACTAATAGTAATAATAATAATAATAATTGTAATGATAATAATAATACTAGTCATAATAATTAGGTTATATTTTTTTCTTTCAGCATATGTATGTGTTCTCCTCCTTTTGTATATTGGATCTACCCAAGGGATTTAAAAATCTATGTTTGGTGGTCGACTTTGAATTTTTGATTTTTATTTAGTATTTAATTATCATTCTTTCTTATTCCTTATTCTCAACATGTCGACAGAGGTTAATCTGATGCGACAGATAGATCATATGTTGCAACAGACGGTTATTAATAAAAAAAGGTTATTGTTATTGAGAGGTTGAAAAGACATGACTTCTTGATTATATAATATGAAAAATGGTTCGTAAATAAATAATAATAAAATAAATGATAAACAAAATTTATAACCATAACAGAATAGTTATTTAATTTTAATAACTGATCGTGACTCTTCGACATATTTGTTATTAAATCTGTTTCTTTAATTTATATAATAAAGACTACCAAATTTGGATTGAAGATATGTTGATTATTAAAAAAGATAGCTTATATGTACAATAGATATATTATTTGATACAATAGATTGTAGATTTGTTGCAACAAATGGTATATTTGTTGTAACTCAAAAAAATCGTTACTAAAAAGAACTTATCACGTCACAACTTTCCATAGTAATCAAAAAGCCACAAGTATTAATAAATGGAGGTGAACAGTCACGTCTTTTTATTTTTGAATTTGTTTTTTAATTTATATAATAATAAAAAAGTCACCAAATTTGGATTAAATATAAAGATATGATGATTATTAAAAGATATATGTTGCAACAGATATATTATCTGTTGCCACAGCTTAAAAAATTGGTCACTGAAAAGAACTTATCAAGTCACAACCTTCCACAGTAATTAAAAAGTCACTTGTAATAATAAATGGAGGTGAACAGTTGCGCCTTTTTGTTTTTGAATCATTTTTTTAAAATTTATATAATAAAAAATTCCCCAAATTTGGATTAAATATAAAGATATGATAATTATTAAAAAGATATATGTTGCAACAGATATATTATCTATTGCAACAGATCGTAGATTTGTTGCAATAAATGGTATATCTATTGTCACAGATGGGTTATCTGATGCAACAGATATATAATCTGTTGTCACAACTGAAAAAAATGTCACTGAAACAAACTTATTAAGTCCCAACTTTCCACAATAATCAAAAAGTCACCAGTATTAATAAATGAAGTTGAACAGTTGCACCTTTTTGCCTAACTCATTCAAATTCAATACTCTGTAAATAGGTCCCTTCTTATTCATTCATTCTACTACATATATCTATTTATTTCTTGATCTTGTCTTTCATAATATTACACATTCAGCTACTTTCTCTTCAAGAACTTGATTGTTTTTCCCTATCTCTGGTAATTATTTTTCTTACTTTTTGTGTAAATATACATTGTATTACTTTCAGATTCTTTTCTTTACTTTTGTTATTACTTTTTTTTATCAATTTATATGTGTTCTAGCTATGGGCAATCCAGTTTGGGATGCATTTATTTTACGAGATGACGTACAGGAACTGCGAGGTAGGTACTTGATATACAGTGGAAGTTGGCTATTGTCAGAGTAAGGACGTTGCGGGATATCAGATAAGAAGGGCGATGTTGTTGCCTATCGAAGATGCGGTTGGCGATAATAATAATAATGATGAAGAGTCTATTAATAATAATTAGATTATTTTGTTTCTTTTTTCTTTCTAAGCTTGTATACGTATTTTTATTATTTTTAGTTTAATAAAAAAATTATGTTCGATCAACGTTGACCATTTTAATTCATATTTAATTTTCATTCTATTTATCTTCTTCTGAACAAATATGTCGACGATTAGACGTAAGAAGTAATTTTGAATCCAGTAGCAATAGCAAGATTTAAGATTTATCTGTTGGGTTCATGGCAGGGGCTGATTTATGTTATTCCAAACAAATTATTCATATATTGCAACAAATAACTAGTCTATTTCAGTAGATAACTCCCTCCGTATCACAAATTACCCTACCAATCTCAAATTGAGATTTTACATTGATTAAGAAAAATAATTAATAACATGCCTAGTTTATCATAATACCCTATTAAATAATGTTTACACTTTAAGTTGAAGAAAAAGTGATTAATGCAAATTTTAAAACATGAAATTATTTTTATCTCTTCTTGATTAATAAAAAAAGACAAGTAAAATAAGAAATTAAATTAGAAAATTTAGAAGAGGGAGTATTTATTTTACATTCTGTCTATTATATTCTCAACAAACATGTCGACGATTGGACGTAAGAAATAATTTTGAATCCAGTAGCAATTGAAAAACATGTTGGTTAGCTATTAGGTTTGTGGCAAGGGCTGATTTGTGTTGTTCCAAACAGATTAATCAGTCTAACGCAATATATAATCAGTCTGATGCAACTGATAATCAATCTAATGCAACAGATAATTATTCTAATGAAACAAATAATCAGTTTGATGCAACAGATATATCTTCTGTTGTAATAGATTACTCATATGATGCACCAGATGAGTGATCTATTTAAATTGTAGGCACTTATGTTGGATTCATGATCGGCTTCTATCCATTGTTGGAAAAAACAAAAATAACTTTGTAACCCAGATGACAATTTCGACTAAAAATTATAATTTGACTTACCTATCTAGTAAAGTCAAAGTGAAAAGTGGTGATGTTCGAAACAAAATTTGACCTAAGAAATTGATAAAATAGCAACAGTAGCGGTAAAAACAACAACAATAGTCGACAAGAAGAAGATGAAGTTGATAATAAAGTAGAAGATGATGAAAATGAAGCAGAAGATGATGAATAAAGAAACAATAGCAATAATGAACAACAATAGTCATGAAAAGAGAGAAAACAACAACGGATGACAAGAGAGTGAAATGCATATTTTTTCCTCCATTTTCTGTTATATTAACTACCACTTGGATCAAAGTGTAAATTTAAAAATATGTGGGTTATTTTCAAACTTCTCCAACTTTCTTAATCCATAATAAAGTAATTGTCACCTCCGTCTAATTATTAAGACTTGTGTCACCTACTCTTCATTTTAAAACTCTTTTATCACATATAGCCTAAAGCCCCAAGTTAGCTACAATACCAGCTATGGTACTTGGAAGCTACAATACCAGCTATGGTACTTGGAAGCTAAGTGGAGTAGCTTGGCCACTACATCTGTTACGTCGCAACCTGCATGTCTATCCGCCTATTGCCCAACAGTATTTTCATTTTTTTCTAATATATTCATGTAGAAAAAAGAATAAATTTAAAATAAAGGAAGAAGATAAAATCCAAAAAAAAAAATTCATCCTTAAAAATTTATCAAAGACTATATAGGGATAGAAAAGATAAAATTATTAATTTTCTCACCCAAGCCTTTGAAATATTTTCAAAGCATTTGAATTTCTCTCCAGGTTTTCAAGATAAATTTGCCATGGCAATTCTCATAAAAGCCTCCATTATAGAGTAAATCATCTACTCGTTTGGTCATAAAAAATTTTTGTTACTTATTTTTCAGATTTTTTTACTTTATTTTAAAATAAATGCTTATCCATGAAATTTGAAATTCAACTTGAAATTATATTTGAAATATGTAAAACACCAAAGTTGATACCGTCACCTCTGACTCTTACTATATTTTCATTTTTAATTTTTACCTTAGATTTTTTATTTTTATACAATTGATCCTATTAAAATTATATTTTATTTTTAAATCATATTTCATAAGTTTTTGTAGAGAAAGTACATTCAAATAAATTTATTTACTTCCCAATCTTAATAGTAAGTCAAATTATTAATTAAACTCGAAAACAAATCTTTTAGAAGAATGAATCGAAGTGTCTCCTGCATTTAGTGCTACTAAATGGTTCATTCCTTTATGTTTTTTACGGACCATATATCCTCGTGCGATTGGTATTCTCATGGAGGTTGAGGTTTTCAAAGCGTCACCAAATTTGTTTCATTTTTCTTCCTCATTTATTGTTTCCTTTCAAAGACTCGTTTCAGGAGCCAACCCTTACCAAAGTAGCTTCATTATGTTTTTCAAAGTAAAGAAAGGAATTTTTCTCTTTGGATTTCACTTCACTTTCATTCTATGGCCAAGCTCTTGGATTTTACATTGTTTTTCCTTCCACTTCTACCTCATTTATGTCTTTATCTTTTCATTGCCTTTACTGACTTTCAAGGGTCACCGATGTGGGTAAGGTAGGAGCCGAGGGTTATGTCAAGAATGAGATTACCAATGCCACCTATCCACTTCCAACTTGATCTTTTCATTGTTTTGGTAGAATTATTCATTTTAAATTGTGATTTTCATTGAAAAATCTATAGAAACTCTTCGATTCTATTCCAAAATCAAGAGAATCGGTATGCTTTCAGCGTACTATTCCACTTTTTATGTCTGGGAAGGTTCAACTTTCTTGAGACATCATTAGTCCATTAATTTATTTCCTTTTTTGAGTGGTACCTTAGATGTACAAAATTGAGAGAAGGTGCCACACATTACCCTATAATCTTTTTTTTACTTTGTGCATGACATATGCAATTTTTGCATCTTTGTCTATTGTTACATTGAGGTTAGCCTCTTTTGGCGTAATAGTAAAGGTATTTCTCAGTAGATTTTCAAGGGTAGATTTTCTGAAGTAGTAAAGTTCATTGATCAGTACAAAATACTTATAGCTTGTAGAAAGGATAAAATATAACAAAAGATATAACCTATAAGTTAGGTGTTTGTTACAAAAATCTAAATATTAAATCACCCATTGAGGGATAAAAATAAAATACTTCTAAAATAGAGGGTATAGCTTTAAGGATCACCTATCAATTCTTGATTATGCCGTATGCTTTGTTATGTGGCCATTTGATTATTTTCTCATGTGATATTAGAAAACTTATTTGTAAGAACTAGCCTTATACAAATTGATAATCAAGAAAAGGGGGTATTGAAAATGTTTCTCTTGCAGTTCGTTAACTCTTGATATCTTTGATTCAACTTCCCTGATTTGCTGAATATGCTCTTACTATGAAATCCTAGGAAATTATATTCAATCAGAGATATGATTTTATTCTTGATTAATATATATCCATATTAGATATCCTCGTGTATTAGTTTTGTCTTTCCTTCATGTCGTGCTTATTTGGGACTTGATCCTTTCCTTGTGTTTGGTTTTTTGAATTATTCTTCCCTTCTGAGGCAAGATCCTAATTTCGTTGTTTCCTTGTATTTTTGTATCTTCCTAATTTATTAAACTTTTCTTTATTCACTTTGGCTATAACTAATTTTGTCCAATCTTCAATCTGCCAGCTTAATTTCTTAAATTTTCCAATCTTTCATCATAATTTCCTTAAATCAAGGTTTCTTTCTTAACCTTTTTGCATTCCTTTGCTTCTCTATGATATTTACCTTTTTTTCTTGCATAGTTAACTATTAAACTTAATTAGATAGTCATTATCAAAATTAATCGGCTAATAATCTCTAATTTTTTATAATGATAATCACAAACTTAGAGATAGTTTTACTTTTTTGTGTTTGGCTCCCCATTATGGTGTTGTCCCCTTGTCGGTGTTGTGTTCTATGGCTGACTTTGTATCTATGCTTCTCCCCTTTTGATATAAACAAAAAATAAATACAACTAGGTATGCAAACAACTACATAACAATATACAAACATTCATATAACATACATATGGGTTAAGAATAAACATATAATTGAGCATAATAAGCTAGGACATATATGAACTAAATATTTGGGACCAAAACTGACACCGCCCCTCATCATTTTGATTACAAAAATTAGCTAATCTAGCCAATATGGCCACCATAGTTTGTTAGACTATCCCATTAGATAACAGTAACATTTTGAAGTATTGAGGACAGTAATTAGAACAGTAAAAATGGAGATAGAAATAAAAATATGCAGATCTATTGAAGCCTATAGAGGTGGATATAAGTAACATTAGGGTTCCACCTAAACCTATTGTTATGTTGCATGGAGAGCATACTATTATGTGGAAATCATCAGAAGTGTGAAATCTTATTATGCAAGAGAATCTACAGTATGCTATAATCGGTAAATTTACATATGGTAAGCCACATATTGAAGTTTTACATAAAATCATTCCAAATCAATGTGGTATAAAGGGTAAATATACCATTGGAGTATTGGATGAAAGACATGTATTATTAAGGCCGGAGATGTTTGAGGACTATGTTCAATTATTGTCAACTATAGGTTTTAACATTGGTTTAATGGATAAATACTGGAAGATGAGGACATTGAAGTGGGATCCATGGTTTGAACCGGATGTCGAAACCATAGTTGCAGTAGCCTGGATCTCAATACCAGATTTACCTCTGATTTTTTTTGCAAAAGATGCAATATTTTCTATTGCTTCAGCAGTTGGAAAACCACTTATAGTTTATGTGGTTACTAAAAATCACACTAGACCTAGCTGTGCACGAGTGAAAGTAGAGGTTCACTTAGCAGAAAAATTACCTTAAAGGATTCAAATTAAAGAAGAAAACAGAGTTATAGGGGAAATTAAATCTAAATGGGTCCAAATTTAGTATTCTTATCTGCCAAAGTACTATATCGAGTGTTGTTTACAAGGACATGATGAAGAAAACTGCTGGAATAAAAATCTAGAGTTATATGAAAAACAGAAGGAGGAAAGTAATGAGATGGAATTAAAGATGAATAAAAAAGACAATAATATTCAGAGGAATCAATCTTATATTTAGAATAATGTAAATAGAGGAATCACTACTGATCATCAGTGGCTTACCAGATAAAATAGGTATAAGAAGGATAGATTTAGTAATATTATAGGTAAGATGAATAGGGAAGAAGAAAAGGAAATGCAGATGTCCAATACTTTTGTAGATCTTAAATATGCAGAGAACAAAGATGATAACAATAATGACAAGGGAGGAAATGGTAAAACAAACAGACAGGAAGAGGGAGATAAGATCAACACAAAATATAGGGTTACTAGAAGTTAATGGAAAAATAGTTAGTCAAGAGGATAAGTAAAATGATGAAAAGCAAATAAATCAGGAGGCAGTAGATAGGGATGCAAAGAATAATAGTTCAGAAGGTCACAAAATAGTGGAGGAACGGAATAAGTCAAGTGAAATATTGGATCCAAGGGAAGATAGTAGCAAGGAGAAAATATTACAAACTGATAGGGATCGGTGTATATAGGAAGAAGAGGATGAAAAAAATGTAATAATAGGTATATGATGAAGAGTAGTAGGAGTTGATAGTATTGAAGGGTATCACACCCATAGCAATGCAAGTATAAAACTTGCTAGAAAGTTGTAATCAGACAAAGAAAGACCTTGATGAGAATGATCTTGAAGAAAATATCAATCAGGTGGCTAAAGCAGTAGATCTATCACCTAAACAAATAGAGACTTTAAAGGATAAGCAAGGAGGAACAAGGAAGAAGAAAATGAATGATAGTGGAGAAGAGGTTAAATCATAGACAATGCATATGAGGAGTCACATAGCTAAATAAGAAACCAAATAAATTCATTGATCTGGAACAAAAGTTCAGCTAACATCCAATAGGCCTTTAATAGATTTATAACAATGTAAAGAAGATACCAGTTTTACTTCATTGGATTAATGGAAACTTTTCAAGATGGTAAGTATATTGAAGAGTATAGGAGGAGGCTGGGTATGAAGCATGTTGTACTAAATATATCTTGAAATATTTGGACATTCATGGAAGAGAATATGGAATTTAGTATTGTGAAAGATGAAGAACATCAGTTAACATTGACAGTTTCCAATCAAAATGTAGTTCTCTCATTGTTGGTTACTTTAGTGTATGCTAAATGTAATGCAAATGAGAGGTTGTTACTTTGGGATTCATTAACTGATTTGTCAGATTCTTATCAAATGACTTGGCTAATAAGAGGGGATTTCAATATAATAAGAAGTGAGGAAGAAAAGATGGGGGGTTTACTTGTTACATTTAGTGAAACGCATGATTTTAATCAGTGGATCAGTTTATGTAACATGGAAGAAGTTCTGTTTAAAGGGAGTAAATTCAGTTGGTGAAATAGGAGAACAGATGAAGATTGCATATTCAAGAGGTTAGACAGGAGTTTGTGCAATGATAGAATGCAAAATATTTTTCAGCTGATAGAAGTAGAGCAGCGTGCTAGGAGTAGATCCGATCATTCTCCTATCCTAATTAAATGTAAAATAAAAAGTAAGCATATAATGAGATCATTTAGATTTCTAAATTTTTCGCTAAAGGAGGAAGCTTATGTGGAGGTGATTACACATATCAGGAATTCCCAGATTGAAGGAAATCCATTTGTAGTGTTTAATTAAAACTTGAAAACACTAAGTGAACTTTAGCTAAACGGAGTAAAGCATATTTTGGTAATATATTCTAGGAAATTTCTACACTGGAGGATATTATCAGGGTAAGAGAAATATTTTGAGGAAGATCCTAGTGGAATGAACAGAGCTAATTTTTTAAAGCTCATGCGGAACTGAATATACAGTTAAAAATGGAGGAAGATTACTGGAGACATAAGGCTGGGTATGAATGGTTCAAGGATGGAGAGAGAAATACAAAATTCTTTCACACTATAGTGAAAGGAAAAAGAAATAGGCTTAGGATCAGTAAGATTCAAAATGAATATAGTGAATAGTTAGAGGAAGTACCAGATATTACAGAGGTCGTAGTTAATTTTTTTAGAAATAGTTCACCAAACAAAAAGATGCAGAAGATTTTAGCATATTGGAGAAAATACCAAAGGTGGTGACTAAAGAACGAAATACAGAAATAATGAGAATACTTATTGGGGAGGAGGTATAAAAAGTTGTGATAGGGATGTATAGGGATAGTGTAGGTGGAGCAGATGGGATAACATGGGCATTCTACCAAGATCCATGGGAGATTATTCAACAGGACATTCACAAAATGGTAAAAGCTTTCTTTTGTGGATTTCAACTTCCTAGAATGATTACTAATACAAATTTGGTATTGTTACCAAAGATGTTAGTAGTGAATAATATTTCTGACATGAGGCCTATCTCACTTAGTAATTTTGTTAATAAGATTTTTTCAAGAACAGATCATGCAAGGATTACATGAGTTTTAACTCAATTAATATCTCCAGAACAGGCAGGTTTTGTTTAAGGAAAGAGTATTGCTGAGAAAGTACTGGTAGAATAGAAATTGTTTTTGAAATTAGAAAGAGAGGTAAACCACTTGACATGGTTTTAAAGCTTGACATGATAAAAGCTTATGATAGAGTCGAATGGCTGTTTTTAACAAAGGCATTGAGATCCTATGTTTTTTTAGAGGTTCTGATAGACATGGTCTTTAGACTCTTGGAAAATAATTGCTATTCAATAATTCTAAGTGGTCAGACTAAAGGATTTTTTAGATCTACAAGAGCTTTGTAGTAGTGGGATCCATTGTCACCAACTTTGTTTATAATAGCAGCAGAGGTACTATCAAGGTCACTAAAGAAATTGATGTAGAAGAAGGATTTCAATTTATTTGGGATGCCAAGAGGAAGTCCAAAATTGAATCACCTTGCATTTGCAGATGATATTATCATATTGAGCAAAGCATAAGTGAAAAATTTATAGTTTGTTATTGAAGTTTCGGATAAATATAAGGAAATATCAGGATAGAAATAAACAAAGAGAAAAGTTTAATTTATTTTAACAAAGGGGTATCCAATGGAGTAAAGGTGTTAGCAGAAGTGGCTACTTATATTTTGAGAAGAGAATTCCCTTTTATTTACCTCGGGTGCCCTATCTTTTACATTCGAGAAAACAAAGACTATTATTAGTAGCTATAGAATAGAATTGCGAGTAAGGTGCAGCCATGGAAGGGCAAATTGCTTTCTTATGGAGGTAGAGCTGTACTGATTAAGGATGTATTACAGAGCATCCCAATACATTGTTTATTAGTATTAAAATCTCCCATGAATGTATTGACTACTATATAAGGAATGCTAGCTTAATTTTTTTAGAGTATTAAAATAGGAGATGGAAAACATTGTGTAAGATGGTAAATAGTATGTTTACCATAAGAGGAAAGGAGGTTGGATTTTAGAAGGATTGTTGATATCTCTATGGCACTATTCTATAAACTTGGTGGACTTTTAAGTCTACAAAAATAATTTGGAGGGATTATATGTTCAATAAATATTGCAAGAAGGAGCATCCAATAATAGTAATATGGAAAACAGGTGCAGGTGGATCATAAGTATGGAAGAAGATGCTAATGGCAAGAGAGATAGTGTAGCATTTGATAGTATGGCAAGTGAAGCAAGGAAACAGTGACATATAGTTGGACAACTTGACTGGACTAGGAGACATACATTCTATAATGGAAGGAGCTAATGGAGATCAAAGTCAAAATAAATAGATTAAAGATTAAATCAGAAATAGTATATGGGATGAACTATTGAATAGATCTTTATTCACAGATGAGGTGGCAGATCACGTTATTAACAAAGTGATCCATCCATCAGGTGAAGAGGAGGATTTTCCTATATGGAGTATTGAACCAAAAGGTCTGTTCATAGTCAAATCAGCTTGGTAGTATATAAGAAATAGGGAAGGGGTAGATAATATTTTCAAGAAGATTTGGTTGAATCCTTTTAAGATTAGATTTTTCATGTGGAGATTATAGAGAAGAAAAATTCCTGAGGATGATATAGTTAGGATATGGGGGATGCAGAGTCCATGTATGTGCTGGTATTGTGGTGCCCCGAAAGTGGAGACAATTGCCCTTGTCTTCAGGAACTCTTTTAAAGCTAGCAGGACTTGGTCCTATTTTTCCTTTTTTGAAGGTATTCATATTCATAATTTGACTCCAAGGGGAACAATCCTAAGATAGTTGTACGCTAAAGTGAAAGAAAGAGAAAAGCCATACTACTTTGCTTTTCCTAGCATGATTCTATAGGAACTGTGGAGGAGTAGAAATAGGAAGAAACATGAAGCTAAGGAAACTACAGGATTGAGGATCATATATAATGTGACAAGGAATCTTAGAATAATCTTGAAGGTTAGAAAACAAACCATGGAATTCATAATAGAATGGCCATACATAATTGCAGAATTGGGCAACTTACAAACAAGAGTGAAAACCATTACAATACTGTAGATTATACCAGAGGAAGGTTGGGTAAAATACAGTACAGATGGAGCTATGGAAGCAAAGAAAAGAGGCAGTTCATATGCTTTATGTTTGAGGGATGAGAAAGGAGATGTGATATTTGCTAAGGGAGAACCATAACATTATGCAGATATTATGAAAGCAGAGGCTAATGCAATCTTATATGCAGCTAAGCATTGTTCACATTCAAAGTACAATGAGATTATCATTCAGATGGACTCCCTACTAATGCAGAAGGTATTGACAAATGAATGTTTTTTTCCATGGAACATATCAAAAACCGTTAAGTAAATACACAGTTTCATGCAAAACAAGTAAGTTCAATATCAGCACATCTATAGAGAGGGCAATCAATTAGATGATTATTTAGCTAACTTAGCAATAGACACTGGTACTTTCACCGTCACAAGTTATCAACAATTAGAGAAAAGAGCAAAACCTATATTAAATAGCGAAAAATGGCATAACCCATACTTGAGGATCATATCAGCAAGATGATAAGGCGCAGGAAGACATTTAAGCTTAATAGTTTACATGTAATATTAATACAGAAGTATGTATCATCAATAAAATTGCATATACTACTAAACTTTTAAAGTAATCAATTCTTAGCATCAAGGAAGTGTAGATGGACTAGATGGAGCTGTAAAAACTAGAGAAGGAGGAGACTACATCAAGTCTTTTCTTTTCTTCATATTTATTCGATCTATGGAGTACGGACAAATGAAGTTGGAGTCAATCTGATTAGGTCCAGAAAATTTGACAGGAAACAAGAAGAGGGTACCATACTTAGCTATTATACAATATCCCAGCAGACCAGAGTTCTCTTAGTTTCATAAAATCTTTCACATTTACTCAACTGTTGGATACAACTCTGGAGAGAAGAGCATTAATATTTAGGGAAAAAATGGAATCAAAGAGTAAATTTTTAAGGGCAGTCCATTCATTCCACTGTAAGTTGAATGAAATAGGTAATCAAGATGGAGAAGCTGCAAGATCAATCAACATCATCTAGAGGAGGAATCGAGTAAAAAAGGAAGAAAAAGTGTAAAAGGCGGTGGTGTTGAGATACAAATTAGGAAACTATATTTTTTTAGAAACCCTACTCTTTCTATTTGTTATTTTTGTGTTTTTGGGTTGGGCCAGGTATGGTGAATAATTGTAGGCAGCTGTTTTGTTGTATGATGGGTTGGTTTATGTAATGGCCCAATTTTCTAAACCGAAACGCTACATGGTGGCCATGACCTCGAAGGACCATAAGCTAACCCATGACTTATATCTATACCAGAGCACTGAATAACCATAATATAAAATATGCGAAAACATAATACTGTAATGCCATAAGATTCAAATCTAAATAAACATCTGATAAAATAATATCTAAAAATGGTATAACAATACCAACATAAATCTGAAATAATTATATGATATATTGTAGTCTGAAAACCTCTAAACTGAACTGAATAAGGATTTGAGGTGACATATTCCCAACTAACTCCGTCTACTGAAATAAACTGAAAACTAAAATAGTGATATAAATAATAACATAATTGTCCGCGAAGAATGAGGACTCACTATTAATTACTGCTGCTGGCTGACTCTAAAATTGCTAAGGGGGCTCTGGATCCCGTGCATCTAAACCTATGGTATAAGACACCATAGCATGAGAAAAGTATGCGTCAGTACTTTAAATGTACTAGTATGCAAGTGAGGTAGGATGAATGCATGGGGTTCATATGTATGAACAATACTGACTAACATAAACATGAGAATACATGCATGAATACATAATAACTGTAACTTAAACAGTACTAGTACTGGATACTAAATTCTGTGTACTAATTTACTGACATCTGAGTTTACAGAATAAAGAGAAAATGATGTTATATTATTGATAAAGAAATGACTGTTTCTGATAGTTCTAATTATCCAGAACTAATCTGATTGACTGTAGATAACAGTCCTGAAACTGAGTTTGTGATAACATGACTGTTGAGAATGAATACTGATGACATGTATTTACTGATAACATATCATGACTAATAACTAAATTTTGATTACTGATATATCTGATAACATAATTTCTGATAACTGATAGCATAAATGACTGTATCTGACAGTCCTGAATCTGATGGAACTAGCTAAGTTTCGTATTATATCTGAGTTGACTGTATCTGTAAGTCCTGATATCCTGAAAAACTATCTGAGTTCTTTTACTAAGACTGATACTAAAACTGTGAGAAGTAGTTATCTAACAAACATTCCCTAAATACGCTATAATAGCTAAGATGGGGTCAAATCTCTACCCTGATTGGAAGGGTTTCAATACCGCACCACTCGTAAGGACAAGCTGTGAGTGACCCTAATCTGGTAGGTACTCTAATGAGAACGGTGAGAACCGTCATCTAACAAGTTAAGCCACCTCATCTACCTTCAACTGGCAGGTATTGATATCTCAACCTATGCTGGCTACATAGTTCTGGAATGCAAGGATTGCTTCTAAGAATCACACCCCTTATTGGCAGGTGAGTTCCCATCCTTGGGTTCTCTCAGTACTGAATCCTACTCCCAACTGAATGACACTGAACTGATTATACAGAATTGATTTTGTAGTTCATACTAGAATTAACTGAAATATTATTGATTGTTATGTTTAACTGAACTGAACATGGATTGAGTTTACTGAGTTTATTGAGTTCCGATGACTAGCGAAAAACTACTGAATTCTATTAACTGACTAAATGCTACTGAGTTTTGTTAGCTGACTGAGTTTACTGATGTCTCAACTGAATACTGAACTAAAATATACTAATACTGAGATTTACTGAATTCCATAGACTGACAGAATATTACTGAGATTATGTAGATTACTAAGTATTGAGTAAAACTAAATTGATACTGCCTTAACATGAGGTTTCCTGAGTCATGAGATTGATTGAAGTCTACTGAACATGGATTGACTGAAAGTACCGTGAAAACATGACATGGCCCTAGGCACCTAACTATATTTTTTGGGTACAAGTACCCCAGGACTCGATGGAAGGAAACTGACACATCATGAAAATTCTTGATCATAGGAATAAAGTCTGCAATTCATAATACCATAAGTTGAGGATTTCATGAAAGCACTTGAATAGGAATGTATCTGAACATATCATAATTTCACAATTTTAGTTTCACTTGCATGACACGAACTTGTATACATTCTAACATAATGTAGTTTCATTACTTAACTTTCATGAACCATTTGTCAAACACTTGCAAGACATAGCATTAACATGGAAATTATTTAGATCATGTAGTATTAACATAAATTCATTATTTAGATCACCAATGGATCACAAGGCACAATTCATTCACTTGAAAATTTTCACAAACACATGAAAGGCATTATTTTATACTTAGGAATATATAACATGCTCCCAATTCATGACCATAACCACCAATTCACATATCAAAGTTTCAACATATGATGGTCATGATTCAACACACATGGGAAACATGGATATTTCATTCATCAATTAACATATATCAATATTATGGGTATAACATCCAACTTGCAAATCCCTAGAACTTGACATAAATCTCATATGAATAATACCAAAAATAAATTATTTTTCATGATTCTTGAAATAATTCAAGGAATTAAAACTCAATTTAACATCAACAACATGATTATAAACATCCCACAGTAAAATATTCATGATACATAACTTAAAAATTGATTCTTTAGCTCCATGGATGAAAAGAATCAATGAATGAACACTATCCATACCTTAGATTGATTATCCGTGAAAGTTAACGGTGAAATTAGCTTGAATGTTGAAACCCCCAAATGAACCCTTACTTGTTCTTGATAATTGTTGAGATAATTTGAGAAAAAGGGAGTATATTTTGCTCTAAATTAGGCTTAATGTTGTGTTTGAGCATATATATAGGATGGTAAAAATACTAAAATACCCCTAGAGAAAGAAAGAAAGACACAACTGTCCTATGTTGTTTTCAGGATGATAGGCTAAAGTAAATTGATCATAACTCTTTGCTCCGATGTTTAAAGTGGATAAAACCATTTGCAATGGATATAAGACTCAAAGAGCTTTTCATAGATATATACCATCTCTCATAGTTCAAAATATTCAAGAAGTTATGATAATTTGAAGTTGAACCTGAAATGCTGAAAATTTCCGGAGCATGCTATAGAGCATGTGACACATGCAAATCGCATGGTGTTTCTATTTTGAAATCCAAACACGCCTTAAACGGATTCCAAAAATTCTGAAACTCACTGAAGATGTACTCTTAACTTCCCCGATCACAATGCAACTTGAAAATTCAAAAATGGAGGTTGGGAAGGTTCTCAAATAAATCCCCGAAGTTTGGAGGTATAAGATGAAACTTAGTGTTTCTAACACTTAGCAAAATTCTTCTAAGTGTTGGATTTCCTTATCAAGCCTTAAGGAGCTGAATTCGACTTATGATTTTTTATGGGGTCTTACAGTTTATTAAGTTTTGTTTATTAATAAAATGCAAAATTAAACCAGAAAAAGTCTAGGAGACATGGGATATCTAATCCCTTGATAGAGTAGAAAAAAACATTATCAGAAAGAGACAAGGACCCCTTGGAAAAATGGGCTTAATAGGCATATAAAAAGAATAAAAAATATTTAAAGATTATCCAGCTAGTACCCTAGAGTGTTGATCACTCTTTTATAGAATAAGTTGTAGGAGCACTCAATATTCCTTGAAAGATTTCAATATGAGGTGCAGATAGAGGCGGCAAGTTCTATTCGAGAAGTGCCGACTTAGCTAATCATCTCATCCAAAATTTTAAAGTCTTCACCCTGAATACAATCCATGGCTATTCGCAGCTTCCTGACATTAGTATTAGTATCCTTGCTAAGCTGAAGAATCATTTCCAAAGACTCCAAAACTTGAGGCCTTCCAACTCTTCTTAACATCACTAATTTCCTTGAGAATTTCAGCAACACAATCTTGAGAAATCTTACTAACCTTGGGCTATTAACATATCACCTTGACAGACCCCTTTTTACACTAGGTATCATTATTTAACAAATTCGACCGTTCTAGAAAAAACTCATGTATCATATGTGGATGACACATTGATAGGTTTTTTTAAGGTGAGAGATCAATTGTCGAGAAGACCAAGATTTTGGAGATAGATAACCCATAGGAAGGCTTAAAGAATTATTAGACTTATTTACACTCTCAACCATATAATCATAGAACTAGGATGTCCAATTAATGTGATATTTCATTAGTAAACAATAAAAGACAAAGAAAACTAAAATTGAAATACAACTTAGAGAATCCTTTCAAGGAACTATAGAGGTGGAGATGATATAAGCCATGATAAGATCTTCAAAGCATAAAGAAGAGGGATAAAATCTTAGAGGTTTAGCCACAACAACTTTGGATTTATCTAGGGTTACTTCAAAGTCTTCTAGACAATACTCATGCATTAAAAGAATGACACTAGAGAATTGTACCCTAAAAATTTGGGAAAATAAGAATTCATTTAGAATGATGCAAGTTACTAGTACCAAGGTTTTACGTTCTCAACTATCCTTTCAGATCCTTAGCATTGCATAAAACAAACAAGTATGTTATGAACACATCTCAAGTCTAGCAAGTTGAAAGAATAAAGTGAGATTTTGGGCCCTAAAGTAAGAATTTACTAAATCATGGGATTCTTGCATATGCTCTAGATTGTTGACTCTTCCCATAGGAAAATTCTTCAATGATTGTACATTTTATTCTGCTCCCTAAAATAAATGCATCTACTTAGGACTAAAGAAAATCCAGGGCACAATTTCATAGAAGCATACTTTGATAAAGGAGGATTTAAAAGAGTCTATTTAGCAAGGGGGATAAGGGATTCTTAATCGTAGGAGTTAGATAAGAGTGACCTAACCTCTAGTTTAGAGAAATATTGAGGGAGTTTATAGGACCTTATAAATCTTATTGTTTTCATAGTACAAGAAGTAAAAAATGGTGGAGTGAATTTAGTGAATGAAAAAGAGGGAGAGGGGGGAGGTATATAAAGAAATAGGGAAGATAACCAGGTGAAAGGCGATTAAGTAAAAGTGACTGAACTGGATGTATAGAATAAAGAAAAGAAATATTTGGAATAGAGAAAGATAGTGTAATAGTAAAGTGTTGAAAAAAATCATATAAGGAAAATAGAATAATAGTGAGAGAAACTTTATTTTTAAAGGAATTTACACCAAGACTTTCGTGCAGGGAACAATACCTTTATTCCAAAAGAAGTTTTATAAAAATATCAGCCAGTTGATTGTTAAAATCAAGAACAAAATTTCCATTCTTGATATGATCACTTAAAAATGATGGTAGAGTAACAAGATTCTTTGCCTTAGACTGATACACAATGTATTTAGATAGACTAATATCTCTTGTGTTATCACACATAATAGACACAATTCATAAACTAGATAATGATCAAGTAATTGATGTATTATCCATAGTAATAGAGTGCCAAAACATTCCATGCTAGATATTCTTATTCAATAGTTGACAGTGCTACTAAAGTTTGCTTTTTGAAAAAACAAAATATTATTGTTCCCCCAAGAATTTGAAATGTTCCACTAGTTCTCTTCTATCATTTTTATCAATGACAAAATCAATATTTGAGCATCTAATTAGATCAAAATTAATAGGGTATATATACTATAGCCGATAGTTCAGTGTTCCAATAAGATATTAGATGTTTTTAATGTCAGTAAGACAAATCTATTTAGAATCTAATTGAAATTGGACATATTTTCATACATTCAAAATTAAGTCATGTTAAATTGTTGTAAGATACAATAGATACTTGATCATTCCTCTACATTCTTTTCATCATCACCATTCCCTGGTACATCTGTCTCTAGGTATAGTGAGGAACTTATGGGTTTCTTAAATTCCTTTTTATCTCCATTATAATTATTTAATACGATCTTTTATGCATGTCATGATATGAGATTATTCCCTAGTCATAACACAACGCTTAGAGTGATTAGTGATGCCAAGCTAGTTCATGGCCTAGCATAGCACTATGACAACTAAAATAACTAAAGTAAAAATACTACGTGGAAGATGAACTAAATAATGAAATAGTAAATCAAATAATAATAATATCTAACTTTAGAACCACAAAAGCTGAACATCTAAGTGTATGTATAAAAGCTTCTAATAAGAAGAGTTGTTGGGACACATCCCTACTAAATCTAATTGTCTGAAACTGAAATAATCAAATAAAATAATGATACTTGTCCATAAATAATGAGGAGGCACCAAAGTACTTCTACTTAAGTAGTAAAGGATCATACTATGCCTGATCCATATGTTAAATGTTAGGATATTATGAGACATTATAATGCATAAGATAGGAAATAATTAATATAGTCTGATTATAATGGATATAACATGTTAAATTAATGTAAGACCAAGTAATAAGAAGTACCTATACAAAAAGCTGGACATATAAATACGAGGTCATGAAATTATCTGAAACTGAACTATGAACTATGAGCTTGGAACTATGGGGTCTACTAATAACTGACATACCCTAATCTAATCTAATTAGGGTACAACCTATAACCCTAGTTGGAAGTATGTTTCGTACCTTGAAAAGGGTACAAACACAAACTGATGTGGATCTACGAAACTGATGCTAAGTTAAAAAAAGATGAAAAATGGAGTTTTTTGTTACTTACTTGATCATATTTGGGCATATGTGGAATTTATCAGGCATATATGACCAAATAATATTCTAGAACATGAAGTCCAGATGCTTGGCTATAGGAAGTTGAAACTTTGTCTGGGTGTACTTGTAGACTATAAGTCGCTAAGGTAAGTGCCAGAAGCAAAGATCTAGAGAGTGAAAAGATAAATAAAAATTTTCTAGCACTTACCTGGGTCGACTTGTGGACTGTAAGTAGCCCAAGTAAGTTTCCAGCGATACCATATTTTCCTTTTCGTTCGGGATTTTATTCTTCGGATTTCCATGTAACCTAAATATACTCCTATGATGTTTTAAGTCTTAATATGTAAGTTAAAGTAATGTTTTTCTATTTTATTTAGGATTTAATTTCTAGGGTTTCTTGTAAATGTACCCTTTATGCTTTTTTTGGTTTATTGTTTGATATTCATTCACATATTGTGGGTGTTCTAGCAAAGGCCTTTTGGATCCAAGGTTACAAACATCTATTGATTCCAAGATTGACTCCGTATTCTTGGGATCTGATTGTTCATTGGTTTTTGGTTTTTTGAGACCTAGGGATTTCTTCTTTCATTATTGTGATATTGATTCTATAATTATTTTGTGGATTCCATGATTGATCCCATAACTATGAGTGGCTAATTTTCATAGCTAGGGTCATGGAAATCATTAAAGATTAATAGAGTAGAGGAAGTGTCAAGTTGTTCTAGATAAAAATTCTTGCTTGAATTATATTATCTCATATTTGATAGTTGTCTTAGCGATTGCAAATGTTAGGATCCCGCCTAGATATTCCTATTCACTCTAGGGGAGTAAGAACTAGGAAAAGATAATAACTAAAGTAATTCGGAGTTAATTGGTAAAAAAAGTTTACCAGTATTATTTTTTTTAAGACAATTATCTCCATCTAATAACTTGAAAACCACAAGATGATAATTAACTTATATATAGGATAAGGGTTAGTATAACGACAACCTAAGACTTAAAATGTAAAGAGTGAAATCCTTTAATGAGCCCATAAGACAGTTGATGGTACATATCTTATTAGATTTTCCATGCAAGATATCAGAAAAGTTCACAATGCGCTATAAATCTGTGGAGTTAGAAGCCAGGGAGCGTACAAGAGTAGCGTTCGTCTTAGATTATTTACAACCAAAAGTAACCAATTCTTGTCCCTTTAATTATTTCAATAAATCCCTCTTTTACTTTTCTATGCTGGCTGACTGTTTCAACAAGTTTGAGAGATATCTTTAGCTTATTCCCCATGGGATCGATCCCTACCTAGTTGGGTTACTATATTTTTACAGAAACCACCTTATACTACTAAGGAGGGTAGTGTAGGCATTATAAAAAAAGTGTCATTATTGGCGAATGCGATTTCAAAGTTCTTGATTGAAGTTGTTGGAATTATAGAGTTTTATTTTATTTTGTTGTTTACTCTTCTTGAGATGACACCTGGCTAGAGGAAGTATGGAGCGATGATTCCTCTATATTTATTGTTTCTTTTCCCTTTTATATGGTGCATTACTGCAGGAGCATGATCAATATATTTGTGGAATATAATAAGAGAATTCTTGACATGTTCGCGCTCCTGACAAAAGAAAATCAAGAGCTTATTAAAAATATTGATATGTTTGGCTTGGATATTCACCACTTACAAGTAGAGTTCGATGTAAAAGTTGCTGGATGTAATGCCCAACAACTTAGGTACGGGTTGTGTAGGACTAAACAAATTCTGAAAATCCAACTTGAGGAGCTTAAATTGGAGGAGTCTAAAATTTTTCATGCTCTTATGGAATGTGAAAATCTTAAAGAAAACATTCTAGAGTTTTTTGGGGATGTAAAGAAAACTGTAAATCCTAAGTTTGGATGCATTGGAACAGATTCGATGTATTCTCCACATTATGTTTGGATAGTCAGATCTTGATCGAGCCATCTGAGTTTGAAGAAGAGTGCAAGGAAGAGGAAATACATGCCTATATTCTTTAATTTGTTGAGCCAGAATTTAAAGAACTACATTCCTCACATAAGGGCCAAGAAGTACAATATGCCACATCTATTTCTTGGATCCTTTATTTTTCTACCTCTGCCCCATGAGCATAATAGTAACTAAGAAAAACAATTAGGGGTGTAGTTCATAAGTTCAAGATGGAAAGACAAAACTGGAGGCCAATGATTGGGCTACCTTGATGAATTCTGATTAATCAAGGTAGCCATGAGTTTATTGGTGAAGTCTAAGCAACCAACAAAGTCCTGTTATGCCGAGATATAAAATCAAGCACTGCTTTGGAGGAAACACCAGGTATTTTGTTGTTTGTATTCATATTTATGTGACTTACGTCAAATCTTCACACCTATGGTGCCACAGGAATGTTCCTAACTCTCTTGTTTTGTATTAGTTTGATTCATTGGGGACAATGCATGATTTTAATATGAGGGTGGGGCTATTTGTGGGTCCTGATGTCCTCTTTGGGATTTCGTTGCCGTACCTATTTTCCTTAGAGTACTTTTCCTAGTACAACAAACATTTTTAGTTGTATTGTATTTTTTTTCATAGTGTGACATTTATCGAGGAGAAAAATAAGTATCCAATACAGTTGATACAATGTGTTAAAAATTATACCCCTTCAACAACTTGTTTTTTAACTATGTGATATGTATATATATGACTATTGTGAATCTTGTTATGGAATTAGAATTAAGGAAAGGATAATCATAACTAACTTGTGCATGAATCAGATAGGTAGTAGCTTGTGAGATGACCCTATGCCATGTGTGTATGAGATACTACTTAGTTTCCTTTCTGCGTTAAATCCAGAACTTGTCCGTTTAGTCTTGCCTAGGTTGTAGGATAGTTGGTTAGGAGAGGATCATAGACCATTTTTTATTTTAGTCCACTTATAGCCTTAATAACCTTCTTAGTTTGAAGTAGTATCCTTTGATCCCTGTTTTGAGTCTTATAGTGTATTTCAATGTTTTCCCCTTTCACCTTCCCATTTGTGTTACAATGAACTTGTTTCATCCCTAGTTCTCCTTGGACATTGAGCACCTCAACTCAGGAAAATCCCCTAAGTTGAGGGTGGCTATCATAGGGGTGCGTAATGTAATGTGGATAAGAAGAAGGGTAAAATAAGATTAAAAAAAAGTAAAACTGAGAGTGGTACCAAAAGAAAAGAAAAAGAAAAGAAGGATTCTAAAAGTTGAAAAATAAGGAATAAAAGAAACCCTACCTAACCTGACTATGCAATAATGAATAAAAGGGAGAAATAAGCATGGACTAATGTAACAAATCCAACTAGGGATAGACGTAATGTGCATCCCATGTCCATCAAGGACCGGGGACCGCCCCCTGTTACGCAACCTAACCACCAAATTTGCACCATGATGGGATGAATTTCTAACGTATAATAAGATAGCATAATTGTTCTCATTAAGACTCTAGGATAGGGTCACAACTGTGACCGACCCAATCGAGTCCAACTATCCCAGCCAACCACCCAACAATACCAAACCAAAGACCATAAACCAAGCTATAACTAAAAAAGTTAGACAAATTTAATATAATTAATCGTAAAATGTAATATGACGGACCAATGATAAATTATGTCCGATGATGCCAGCCTCCCACAGTATTCTGATGCTAAGGTTGACACCAATACTGATTCCACCCACTCCAACCCCTAAAGTACCACAAAGACTCTATCCAAAATATTAAATAAATTTGGTAAGGACATCCCCCAACCATGGCCAAAACATATATCCAAAATAAAAGGTGACTGTCTAAAAGTATCCATAACATGAAATAATGCCTTCCGAAAGGATGGACACTCACCACTTTAGTCCAAATGTTGTCCCCGAGTGAATCACTATGTAGGAGGAATAAAATAACCATGCCGGGAAAGGGTACCGGCTTAGCATCATTTAAAAATATTACCTCGAATGTAAAGCTTGGCCGTCCTAATCCACCTACGGGTTATATGGTTTCAGCTCCCCCTATTGAAAGGGCGCTAGTGCGCGTAGCTGTATGACCAGGGAAGTATCCCATGGGATGATTAGTATATCCCACAATAGTGTATCATCATGCACACGATCTACTAAGACCAATCCTCATATCGGTAAATACAAGTTTCTAGTTTTGGTCCCCTGGGGACCACCATCTTTCATGGCATTGCTACACATACAGCCATTAATGCCCAATTAAAACAAGTTTCCAAATAACCAAACCACTATCCATTTATTAACCATAGCCATTGATATTGGTATCATCATAACAACCCTTATTTGGAAGTATCATCTATAGGCAACAATTTTTAGGTTTAAGAGGACTTTCAAGTGTCCTTCTATATACCATATTAAGCCACTTGGGAGACTTTTATGCTCCCCACAAGCATAACCTATTAGCCTTTAGCCTTTCCAGAACATTTAAACTATGCATAATTCCTTTACAAAGTTTAAAACATGCAAGAGTTCCATTAAAAGAAGTCAACACAATGAACATATCTTTATAAGAATTTTATAAAATACATTGGGGGTATAATATAACCAAAACAAATTCCAATTTCCAATAAACCATTCCCATGTAATCCAATAATCGAAACCCACCATTTATGTACTTCAACTCAAGAAAATCACCTAAGTTAAGGTTGGCTATCATAGGGATGCATAATGTAAAGTGGGTATGAAAATGGTTAAAATAAGATTAAAAAAAAAGTAAAGCTGAGAGTGGTAGAAAAACAAAAGAAAATGAAAAGAAGGATTCAAAAAGTTGAAAAACAAGGAATAAAAGAAACCACACCTAACCTGAGTATGCAATAAAGAATAAAAGAGAGAAATAGGGGTGGAATAATGTCACAACCCAAAACGGGGCCTAGACGTAATGTGCATCCCAAGTACAACCATGACCGAAGACCGCCCCCTGTTACATAACCCAACCACCATATTTTTCCATGATGGGATGAATTTCAAACATATAACAAAATAGCATAATTGTTCTCATTAAGACTCTAGGATAGGGTCGCAGTTGTGAACGACCCAATCGAGTCCAACAGTACCAGCCAACCACCCAGCAATACCAAACCAAACGAAAGACCATAAACCAGACCATAACTAAATAAGTTAGATAAATTTAATATAATTAATCCCAAAATGTAATATGACGGACTAATGAGAAATTATGTCCGTTGATGCAAGCATCCCAGCCTATTCCGATGCAAAGGCCGACACCAATATCAATCCCAGCCATTCTAAACCTAGAAGTACCACAAAGCCTCTATCCAAAAGAGTAAAAAAATCTTGTTAGGACATCCCCCAACTATGGAAAAAACCAATATCCAAAATAAAAGATAAATGTCTATAAGTATCCATAACATGAAATGATGCCTTCCAAAAGGATGGATGCTTACCACTTTAGTCCAAATTTTTTCACCAACTCAATCACTTTGTAGGAGGAATAGAATAGCCAGTTGCAGCATAAAATTGGTATAAAACCGCCAGTAGATGGGGTTAGTGAGTGACCACTAGCATAAATCTCAGGATAAGAATAAAATAATGTCAGTTATAAAACCAAGTAAACCAATCTAATGCACACAACCATATATATATATATATATGTATACATATAACCATGCCAGGAAAGGGCATCGAGTTTAGCATGCTTTTAAAACTATAACCTCGGTTGTGCAGTTTGGCCATCCTAAACCACCTACAGGCTATATGGGTATAGATCCGCCTGTTAAAAGGGCCCCAGTACATGTAGCTGCATGACTAGGAAAGTATCTCATAGGATGACTAGTATATCCCCCAATAGTGTGACGCATGAACATAGTCCACTAAGACCAATCCTCATATCGAAAAATACAAGGTTCCAATTTTGGTCCCCCGGGGACCACAACCTTCCACAGCATTGCTACATACACTGAAATTACTGCCTAATTAAGACAAGTATCCAAATAACCAAACCATTATCCATTTATTAACCACAACCATTGATATTGGTATCAGAATACCAATCCTTACTTGCAAGTATCATCCATAGACAACCATTTTTAGGTTTAGGGGACTTTCAAGTGCCCTTCCATATACCATTTTAAACCACTTGGGAGACTTCCATGATCCCCACAAGCATAACCCATTAGCCTTTAGCCTTTCTAGACCACTTATACCATGCATAATTTCTTTACTAAGTTTAAAACATGCAAGAATTCCACTAAAAAAAGTAAACGCAATGAACATTTCTTTATAAGAATTTTATCAAGCACATTAGGGGCATAATATAACCAAAACCAATTCCAATTTTTGATAAACCATTCCCATGTAATCCAATTATGCAAAACTACCATTAACGCATATAAAAGCATAATTAAACCATAGAAACCATAACCAAGTATTTAATATCAAAACCCTCAAATATTAGTTGAAAACCATAATCATTCAATAATAAAGCCATGAAATCAATCATATAAACTATGTATTTACTTAAATAACAATGAAAAAAGAGAAGCTTGCCTTCAAACAAAGAAGATGAAAGTAAGAAATCACCAAGACAAGCCCCAAAGCTATTCTTTAGTGAAACCCTAGCCCTCTTGCCCCAAAAGCTTCTGAGAGAATTATGTAGTGTTTTGGGATAGTTGTAAGTGTTAATGAAAAGAATAATAGGGCAAATAATCTCCAAAGTGTATTAGAAGTCGTGGGTCTTAATTAGGGAAAGAAGGGAAATGTCCAAAATACCCCCACTTAAATCCCTAAAAAAACCATCACAGGGATACGACTGACCCATACGAGTTGTACCCTTCAAATAGGATTGGTACCTAAAACTTGTATCCAAGACTTACCCTTGGACCATACACTGTCCAGTATATAAATTATCCAACCAAGTCCTAACCCCAACATGCTATCGGTATCCATGACCCGTATCCTTTGAAGAATGAAGTACTTGAAGGATAAAACACTGCCTACAATACGAGTCCATGATACGACTCGTACCAAGCCCTACGACTCAAAAGTTTAAGTCATACCCATTCCAGTAACTTAAACATCCCACCAACTAACACTTGTCAGCATACAACAAGACCATACCACTCGTACCTTACCATATGACTCATACCCTTGAGTCGTATTAGGTCCAAAGAATAGAATTCTAAGAAATTTTATAAGGGTCAAAACCCAAGATATTTCAGTCTCCCCTACTTGGAACATTTGTTCCTAAATGACGGACAAGGTAGGTGTAACCCTACGCAGAGTCATTTGCATTATCAAACATCCAATTAACAAAGTTTGAAAACAAAGAGGTAAAGACGTTAATCTTTCCTTTAGCAAATTAAGAAAATAAAGATGTGTTAAAGACACATACCTTATAAAAGAATCCCAGGAGCAGAAAATTAGAGCAGATATTTGGAATTTATATCTTCTTCCACATCCCATGTAGCCTCTTCCACCTTATGGTTCCGCCAAAGACACCTAAGCGAAGCCACATCCTTGGTCCACACTTTAAAAACCTGCATGTCCAAGATCTCAATTGATACTTCTTCATAAGACAAAGAATCAATGAGACGTAGTCCTCCAAAAGGAACAATCGAAGAAGGATTACCAATGCACTTTCTCAACAAGGAAACACGATACATTTGATGACCCAAGTTCAAGCTAGATGGTAACTCTTACTAATAAGAAATATTACAAACCCTATGCAAAATCTCATAAGGGCCAATAAACCAAGGACTGAGTTTTTGTCTTTTGCCAAACTGCACCACTCCCTTCATGGAGACAACTTGAGGAAACCTTATCCTCGACCTCAAAGTCCAAGTCTCTACGCCTAACATTCGTATAGGATATTTGGCATCTTTATGAAGCTTTAACCCTATCCCAAATCAGCTTAAACTTCTCAATCGCTCGATAAACCAAATTCGTGCCAATCATATCAACCTCGCCAAGCTCAAACCAACCAATAGGAGATCTACACCTCCTAACATAAATGCCTCAAAAGGAGCCATACCAATACTAGTATGGTAGCTATTGTTGTCAGGAAACTCCACCAAAGGTAGATGCTCAACCCAACTGCCACCATAATTAATCACACAAGCCTAAAGCGTTTTATCCAACGTCTGAATAGGTCTCTCTACTTGCCATCCGTCTGCAGATGGAAAGTAGTACTCAAACTAACCTTAGTCCCCAACCCTTTCTAGAAAGACCTAAGAAGTGAGACATAAACTACATACAATGATCAGAAATAATTAAAATAGGCACCCCATGCAGCTTCACAATATGATGATGTTAGAACTTTGCATAATCCTCCGCCCAAAAGTTCATCTACATTGGCGAAAAATGTGTAGACTTATTTATCCTATCCATGATGACCCAAATGGAATCCAAATAATTTTGCGATAGAGAAAGATCGGTAACAAAGTTCATATTGATCATTTCCCATTTCAATTTGGGCAAATCAATTTCTTGATACAACCTGGCCTCATGTGCTCAACCATGCACTTGGCCACAAAGTCAGCCATATCCCTCTTTATCCCATTCCACCAATAGATCTTCTTGAGATCATGATATATCTTAGTCAACCCGAGATGGATAACATAGCCTGACTCGTGCACCTTAACCAAAATTTGTTGCCATAAACTGTTGACATCAGGATCACACAACCTCCATTGGTACCACAGAGTACCATCACCATTGATCTTAAATACAACTACTTTTGTCCAACTAATATTACTCTTACTTTTCATCAATATAAGATCCAACACTTGCTTTTTCTTAATCTTCGGACAAAGAGATAATTAAACCATCTCTTCAACCACCATACCACCCTCCTTGGAATCAAAGAGTTGAACTCAAAGATTAGCCAAGCGGTGAATATCCTTTACCAATTCCTTCTTTCCTTTCTCCACATGAGCCAAACTATCTATGGATAACCTGCTAAGAGCATCAGCTACCACATTAGCCTTACCTGGGTTATAGTGAACACTTATATCATAGTCTTTAAGAATCTCAACCCATCTCATCTACTTGAGATTAAGCTTATTTATAAATAAACATATACTGAAGACTCTTACGATTAGAAAAGATATCCGCATGAACACTATACGAATAATGCTACCATATTTTTAGACCAAACACAACTGCCAACAACTCCAAATAAAGAGTAGTATAATTCCTCTCATGTACCTTTAACTACCTGGAAGAATAGGCAATCATCTTCCTACGCTGCATCAACACACAACCAAGACCTACCCGAGATATATCATAATAAACCATGAATCCATCATGGCCCTCCCACAAAGTCAAAATTTAAGCCGAAGTTACCTTATCTTTCAACTTCTCAAAACTCCCTTCATAAATATCTAACCAAGAGAACTTTACCTTTTTCTCAGTCAACTTAGTCAAAGGAGCAGCTATCAAAGAAAAGATTTTCACAAACCACCTATAATGCCCAGCTAAACCCAAGAATCTTCGAATATTAAAATAGATCCACCATGATTCCCTCTCTAGAAATAATATAACCCAAGAAAGTCACAATATTTAACCAAAACCTACACTAAGAGAACTTGGCATACACCTGTTGTTTATTTAAAAGCTATAACACCACACAGAGGTAATTAGCATGATACACCTCACCCTTTATATAAACCAAAATGTCATCAATAAAACTATTATAAAGATATCAAAATATAGCCTGAATATCCTGTTCATCAAGTCTATAAATGCTGATGGAGCATTAGTCAACCCAAATAAGATCACCAAAAATTCAAAAATGCCCATACCTAGTATGGAAAGTCATTTTAGGGATATCCACCCCCTAATCTTAAGCTGATGGACCTAGTCAAATATCTATCTTAGACAAGAACTTGGCACTTTGTAACTGGTTAAACATGTCATCTATCCAGGGAAGTAGATACTTGTTCTTGACCATCACCTTGTTCAACAGCGTGTACTCAATGCACATCCGAAGGGAACAATCTTTCTTGCGCACAAGCAACATCAGTGAACCCTGAAGAGAAATACAAGAATGAATAAACCTCTTATCTAGAATACCCTTAAGTTGCACCTTGAGTTCCCTTAACTTAGCAAGATCCACTCTATACGAAGGAAAAGAAATTGGATGAGTGTTCAAAAGCAAATCAATACCAAACTCTATTATCCTATCCGGAGGAACGCCTTGATGATAGTCTTGAAAAACCTTTGGAAACTCATTCACCATAGGGACTGAAGACAAAGAAGGACCTTCTGATTTAGAATCTTTTATTACGACTAAGTGATAAAGAAAACCTTTAGAGAATAACCTTTGAGCTCTAAGATAAGAAATAAACCTCCCTTAGGAGCTAAGGAACTACCTTCCCATTCGATAATTGGTTCACCATGTAAATTAAAGATAACCATATGGGTTCAAAAATCCAAAGATGCATAACAACAATGCAACCAATCCATTCCCAGAATTACATCAAGATCCACCATACCAAACTCAAATAGATCTGCAAAGGTCTACTTATCACCAACAAATCTACACCCCACCTACAGACTCTCTTAGCAATAACTAAGTCACTTACTGGGTTAAAAATTGTTAAAACATCTAAAATAACATTCGAATCAAAACCCAAAGCACAACCACATAAGAAGTCACATAAGAAAGAGTTGACCGTAGATCAACAAAATAATATACATCACGAGAGAAAAGATGTAACGTAGCAATAACAACATTTGGTGATACCTTAGATTCCTATCCGAATGCCAAAGCATGCAAACTATTCTGACCAACACTAAAACCAAGAGAAGTAATTGAAGAGGATGCCATACCACTAGGTGTAGGAGAAGAAAATGAAGCCTCAGTAATATTATTTGCCCCCATAGCAACTTTATTAATCGGATAATCCCTAAGACGATGGCCTACCTGGCCGCACTTAAAATATTTGTCCCTTTCTTCACCGCAATAACCCTAATAAGGATGACCACAGAATAAACAAGGAGGACATAAAAAAAATAATTGACATCCACTCTCTTAAGATTGGGCTCCATGCACCCGATAATTTTCACAACCATGATGATGCTTGTTGCCCGACTGGTAAGGATCACTAGCATAAGTGTAAGAACTAAAACTCGCCCACTTCTTTTTCTTCCACTTGTCACCATCTCTACACCCTGAGACTAATCACTTCCCTGATCGAAAACCCTACTTCTCTTTCCTTGCCTTTCTTCGAACTCTGCCTGCCTCCTCTTTTCATCCTCCACTTGCTGTATATGAACAGTCACCTTGAGATGCTCATATCTATAATGAGAAAAGCAATCTTACTCTCCAAGATCAAATCTCGATTCAACCCAGAAGCGAACTTACTTATTATAAACCTCATATCAGCCACAAAGTCAGGAGCATACCTTGATAGTTGATGGAACTTTAAAGCATATTTCTTTACCGATATGCTCCCTTTCCTGAGGTTCAGAAACTTCTCCATCTTAGCTTTTCTTAACTCTTAAGGAAAGAACTGATCCAAGAAGGAATTAGAAAAGGTCTCCCACAATACTTCCTTTTCCACATCACCCCTATCCCTGTTCCACTCCTCATACCATTAATAAACAACATCTTAGAGCTGATAATCTACAAAATAAAACCCCTCAACATTAGTAGCCTGCATTACATGAAAGATAGTCTTTATCTTATCCAAGAAGCCTTGTGGATCCTCTTTCATCTTTACTTCAGTAAAAGTTGGAGGACCCATCTTCATAAACTAACAACACTTATATCCTCTTCATGAAAAGCACCATATACATCTTGCTCAGCCTGAACAACAATTAGTTTCATAATAGCATGAATAAAGTGATGAAATTTTGTATTAGTCACATCACCTTGAGAAGGACTAGTAGAAAATAGTGGAACTCTAGAACAATCAAGGCTAGGACCGTAAGATCAAAGATGAACCCCAGAAGTAGGATGCACACCTTCAGAATTACCGCTAGATAGGATAGAAGAATTTTCTTATGTTTTAGATCTATGAGCCATAATCTAAAAGATGAACAAACAAGGATTAGTGGTTATTCTAGGAGTGAGAATTCCAACTTGTAGATAGAATACCAAGAAAGTGAAACATACCTAAATGTCTTATAGCCTCTCTCTTATGAATGTGGCGCACATCATACCCCGAAAAAAAACTCTACTCGATATGACTTTGTGGACTCCTAATTGACCATGAACCTAGGTAATGATACAAACTTTTCATATCCTGAACCTAGGACTAGAAGTAATGGGAATCCTATATTCAAAAAGGACTGGGGACCACTGCCTATTGGCCAACCCGACCACCAAATTTGCCCCATGATGGGCTAAATTTTGAATATATAACAAGATAGAATAAATATTCACATTATGACTCGGTGATAGGGTCCCAACCGTTACCATCCCTACTAAGTTCAACCATACCGGCCAACCGCCAAAACATACCAAACCAAACAAAAGACCATAAACTAGGCCATAGCTAAATAAGTTTGACATAATTTAATATACTTTATCACCAACTATAATATGATAGAAAAATAATAAATTATATCCGATGATGCCAACCTCCCAACCTATTCTAATGCCAAGGTCAACATCAATTCCAATACCGCTTATTCCAACACCAGAAGTACCACAAAGAATCTATCCAAAAGAGAAAATAAATTTGTTTAGGACATGCCACCAACCATGTTCAAAACTAATATAAAAATAAAACATAAATGTAAAAGAGTATCCATAACATGAAATGATGCCTTTTGACTTGAAAATAGCCTACCACTTCCGTACAAATGCTTTCCCCATGTCAATCATTATATAGGAGGAGTAGAATGGCTATTTCATGCTTAGCAAAGGTATACAGTCGCCAGTAGACGAGGTTAGTGAGTGACCGCTAGCATAAATAATAGTATAAGGATAAAATAATTCCAATTATAAAACTAAGTAAGCTATCCAATGTATACAACCATACATATATATATATATTACCATGCCAAGAAACGGGACCGGGTTTAGCATGCTTTTAAAACATGTACCTAGGTTGTGTAGCTAGGCCGTCCTAGACCATCCATGTGCTATATGGGTTCAATTCCCCCTGCTGAAAGGGCCCCAGTCTGTGAAGCCGCACGACCAAGGAAGTATCCTATGGGATGACTAGTACATCCCCCACTAGTGTGACATTATGCACATGGTCCACTTAGACTAATCCTCATATCGGCAAATATGAGTTTCCAGTTTTGGTCCCCCTAGGCCCGCCACCTTCCACGGTTTTACAAAATACCTCGCCGTTAATGCACAATTAAAACCAGTTTCAAAATAACCAAACCATTATCCATTTATTATCCATGACCATGAATATTGATATCATCATACCAACCCTTACTTACAAGTATCATCCACAACCAATTTTTAGGTTTAAGGGATTTTTCAAGTGCCCTTCAATATATCATATTAAACAACTTCGTAGACTTCTATATTCCCCACAAGTATAACCCTTTAGCCTTTTTAAAGAATTTAAACCATGAATAATTCCTTTACCAAGTTCAAAACATGCAAAAGTTCAATTAAAACAAGTCAATGCAATGAACATATCCTTATAATTATTTTATCAAACAGATTAGGGGCATAATATAACCAAAACCAATTTTAATTTCCAATACACCATTCCTATGTAATCCAGTTATCCAAAACCACCATTTATGCATAGAAAAGCATAATTAAAACATACAAACCATAACCAAGTATTTATTATCAAAACCCCAAATAATAGTTCCAAACCATAATCATGCAATAGTAAAGCAATGAAGTCAATTATATAAACTATGCCTTTAGTTAAATTAACAATGAGGGAAGAGAAACATGCCTTAAACCAAGAAAATAATTGAAAGAAATTAGCAAAGCAAGCCCCAAAGAAATCCATTAGTTGAAACCCTAGCTCCCTTTCCCCAAAAGCTCTTTGGAAAATTATGGAGTGTTTTGGAATAATTCGAAGTGTTAATGAATAGAATAATAGGGTAAATAAACTTTAAAGTGTATTAGAAGTTGTGGGTCTTAATTAGGGTATGTAGGAAAATATCAATAATACCCCCACTTAAATATCTAAAAAACCATCAAAGGGATATGGTTGACCCATACGAGTCGTACCCTCCCATTATGATTTGTACCCACCACTTGTATCCAAGCCTTACCCTTGGATCAGACATTGTCCAGTCTACGACTCATCCAACTAAGTTGTAACCCCAGCTTACAATTTGTACCTATGACCCATATCCTTTACAGAAAGAAATGCCTGGAGGATCAAATATTACCCACCATATGAGTCCATGATATGACTTGTACCGAGCCCTACGACCCATAGCTCGAAGTTGTACCCAATCCAGTGAATAAAACCATCCAACAAAGTAACACTAGTCCGGATAGGATAGGAACATACCACTCATACCCCACCATATGGCTTGTACCCTTAAGTCATATTAGGTCTAGAGAATGGAATTCCAGGAAATTTTCTAAGTGTCAAAACCTAAGATATTTCAAATAAAAAGAAATTGGTTAGATTATGGAAGTTAGTTGCCCAAGTAAGTGGCCACCGACTTCATTTTTCCTTTTCCATTCGGCCTTTAATTCCTAGG